>NW_026689959.1:0-37101 GCF_943734765.1 Anopheles ziemanni | reverse complement strand
ACCTTAAGCACCTTCTAAACCTCATTTTGCATCGTCTCATTCTCTTTAAAGTCACCTTAAGCACCTTCTAAACCTCATTTTGCATCGTCTCATTCTCTTTAAAGTCACTTTAAGCACCTTCTAAACCTCATTTTGCATCGTCTCATTCTCTTTAAAGTCACCTTAAGCACCTTCTAAACACCATTTTGCATCGTCTCATTCTCTTTAAAGTCACTTTAAGCACCTTCTAAACCTCATTTTGCATCGTCTCATTCTCTTTAAAGTCACCTTAAGCACCTTCTAAACACCATTTTGCATCGTCTCATTCTCTTTAAAGTCACCTTAAGCACCTTCTAAACACCATTTTGCATCGTCTCATTCTCTTTAAAGTCACTTTAAGCACCTTCTAAACCTCATTTTGCATCGTCTCATTCTCTTTAAAGTCACTTTAAGCACCTTCTAAACCTCATTTTGCATCGTCTCATTCTCTTTAAAGTCACTTTAAGCACCTTCTAAACCTCATTTTGCATCGTCTCATTCTCTTTAAAGTCACCTTAAGCACCTTCTAAACACCATTTTGCATCGTCTCATTCTCTTTAAAGTCACCTTAAGCACCTTCTAAACACCATTTTGCATCGTCTCATTCTCTTTAAAGTCACTTTAAGCACATTCTAAACACCATTTTGCATCGTCTCATTCTCTTTAAAGTCACCTTAAGCACCTTCTAAACACCATTTTGCATCGTCTCATTCTCTTTAAAGTCACCTTAAGCACCTTCTAAACACCATTTTGCATCGTCTCATTCTCTTTAAAGTCACTTTAAGCACCTTCTAAACCTCATTTTGCATCGTCTCATTCTCTTTAAAGTAACCTTAAGCACCTTCTAAACCTCATTTTGCATCGTCTCATTCTCTTTAAAGTCACCTTAAGCACCTTCTAAACACCATTTTGCATCGTCTCATTCTCTTTAAAGTCACCTTAAGCACCTTCTAAACACCATTTTGCATCGTCTCATTCTCTTTAAAGTCACCTTAAGCACCTTCTAAACACCATTTTGCATCGTCTCATTCTCTTTAAAGTCACCTTAAGCACCTTCTAAACACCATTTTGCATCGTCTCATTCTCTTTAAAGTCACTTTAAGCACCTTCTAAACCTCATTTTGCATCGTCTCATTCTCTTTAAAGTCACTTTAAGCACCTTCTAAACACCATTTTGCATCGTCTCATTCTCTTTAAAGTCACCTTAAGCACCTTCTAAACACCATTTTGCATCGTCTCATTCTCTTTAAAGTCACTTTAAGCACCTTCTAAACCTCATTTTGCATCGTCTCATTCTCTTTAAAGTCACCTTAAGCACCTTCTAAACACCATTTTGCATCGTCTCATTCTCTTTAAAGTCACTTTAAGCACCTTCTAAACACCATTTTGCATCGTCTCATTCTCTTTAAAGTCACTTTAAGCACCTTCTAAACACCATTTTGCATCGTCTCATTCTCTTTAAAGTCACCTTAAGCACCTTCTAAACACCATTTTGCATCGTCTCATTCTCTTTAAAGTCACCTTAAGCACCTTCTAAACACCATTTTGCATCGTCTCATTCTCTTTAAAGTCACTTTAAGCACCTTCTAAACCTCATTTTGCATCGTCTCATTCTCTTTAAAGTCACCTTAAGCACCTTCTAAAACCTCATTTTGCATCGTCTCATTCTCTTTAAAGTCACCTTAAGCACCTTCTAAACACCATTTTGCATCGTCTCATTCTCTTTAAAGTCACCTTAAGCACCTTCTAAACCTCATTTTGCATCGTCTCATTCTCTTTAAAGTCACTTTAAGCACCTTCTAAACCTCATTTTGCATCGTCTCATTCTCTTTAAAGTCACTTTAAGCACCTTCTAAACCTCATTTTGCATCGTCTCATTCTCTTTAAAGTCACCTTAAGCACCTTCTAAACACCATTTTGCATCGTCTCATTCTCTTTAAAGTCACCTTAAGCACCTTCTAAACACCATTTTGCATCGTCTCATTCTCTTTAAAGTCACCTTAAGCACCTTCTAAACACCATTTTGCATCGTCTCATTCTCTTTAAAGTCACCTTAAGCACCTTCTAAACACCATTTTGCATCGTCTCATTCTCTTTAAAGTCACCTTAAGCACCTTCTAAACACCATTTTGCATCGTCTCATTCTCTTTAAAGTCACCTTAAGCACCTTCTAAACACCATTTTGCATCGTCTCATTCTCTTTAAAGTCACTTTAAGCACCTTCTAAACACCATTTTGCATCGTCTCATTCTCTTTAAAGTCACTTTAAGCACCTTCTAAACCTCATTTTGCATCGTCTCATTCTCTTTAAAGTCACTTTAAGCACCTTCTAAACACCATTTTGCATCGTCTCATTCTCTTTAAAGTAACCTTAAGCACCTTCTAAACACCATTTGGCATCGTCTCATTCTCTTTAAAGTCACCTTAAGCACCTTCTAAACACCATTTTGCATCGTCTCATTCTCTTTAAAGTCACTTTAAGCACCTTCTAAACCTCATTTTGCATCGTCTCATTCTCTTTAAAGTCACCTTAAGCACCTTCTAAACCTCATTTTGCATCGTCTCATTCTCTTTAAAGTCACTTTAAGCACCTTCTAAACACCATTTTGCATCGTCTCATTCTCTTTAAAGTCACCTTAAGCACCTTCTAAACACCATTTTGCATCGTCTCATTCTCTTTAAAGTCACTTTAAGCACCTTCTAAACCTCATTTTGCATCGTCTCATTCTCTTTAAAGTCACCTTAAGCACCTTCTAAACCTCATTTTGCATCGTCTCATTCTCTTTAAAGTCACTTTAAGCACCTTCTAAACCTCATTTTGCATCGTCTCATTCTCTTTAAAGTCACTTTAAGCACCTTCTAAACACCATTTTGCATCGTCTCATTCTCTTTAAAGTCACCTTAAGCACCTTCTAAACCTCATTTTGCATCGTCTCATTCTCTTTAAAGTCACCTTAAGCACCTTCTAAACACCATTTTGCATCGTCTCATTCTCTTTAAAGTCACCTTAAGCACCTTCTAAACACCATTTTGCATCGTCTCATTCTCTTTAAAGTCACTTTAAGCACCTTCTAAACCTCATTTTGCATCGTCTCATTCTCTTTAAAGTCACCTTAAGCACCTTCTAAACCTCATTTTGCATCGTCTCATTCTCTTTAAAGTCACCTTAAGCACCTTCTAAACACCATTTTGCATCGTCTCATTCTCTTTAAAGTCACCTTAAGCACCTTCTAAACACCATTTTGCATCGTCTCATTCTCTTTAAAGTCACCTTAAGCACCTTCTAAACACCATTTTGCATCGTCTCATTCTCTTTAAAGTCACTTTAAGCACCTTCTAAACCTCATTTTGCATCGTCTCATTCTCTTTAAAGTCACTTTAAGCACCTTCTAAACCTCATTTTGCATCGTCTCATTCTCTTTAAAGTAACCTTAAGCACCTTCTAAACCTCATTTTGCATCGTCTCATTCTCTTTAAAGTCACTTTAAGCACCTTCTAAACACCATTTTGCATCGTCTCATTCTCTTTAAAGTCACCTTAAGCACCTTCTAAACACCATTTTGCATCGTCTCATTCTCTTTAAAGTCACCTTAAGCACCTTCTAAACCTCATTTGCATCGTCTCATTCTCTTTAAAGTCACTTTAAGCACCTTCTAAACACCATTTTGCATCGTCTCATTCTCTTTAAAGTCACTTTAAGCACCTTCTAAACCTCATTTTGCATCGTCTCATTCTCTTTAAAGTCACTTTAAGCACCTTCTAAACCTCATTTTGCATCGTCTCATTCTCTTTAAAGTCACTTTAAGCACCTTCTAAACCTCATTTTGCATCGTCTCATTCTCTTTAAAGTCACTTTAAGCACCTTCTAAACACCATTTTGCATCGTCTCATTCTCTTTAAAGTCACTTTAAGCACCTTCTAAACCTCATTTTGCATCGTCTCATTCTCTTTAAAGTCACTTTAAGCACCTTCTAAACCTCATTTTGCATCGTCTCATTCTCTTTAAAGTCACTTTAAGCACCTTCTAAACACCATTTTGCATCGTCTCATTCTCTTTAAAGTCACCTTAAGCACCTTCTAAACACCATTTTGCATCGTCTCATTCTCTTTAAAGTCACCTTAAGCACCTTCTAAACACCATTTTGCATCGTCTCATTCTCTTTAAAGTCACTTTAAGCACCTTCTAAACCTCATTTTGCATCGTCTCATTCTCTTTAAAGTAACCTTAAGCACCTTCTAAACCTCATTTTGCATCGTCTCATTCTCTTTAAAGTCACCTTAAGCACCTTCTAAACACCATTTTGCATCGTCTCATTCTCTTTAAAGTAACCTTAAGCACCTTCTAAACACCATTTATTTTGCATCGTCTCATTCTCTTTAAAGTCACTTTAAGCACCTTCTAAACCTCATTTTGCATCGTCTCATTCTCTTTAAAGTCACCTTAAGCACCTTCTAAACCTCATTTTGCATCGTCTCATTCTCTTTAAAAGTCACCTTAAGCACCTTCTAAACACCATTTTTGCATCGTCTCATTCTCTTTAAAGTCACTTTAAGCACCTTCTAAACACATTTTGCATCGTCTCATTCTCTTTAAGTCACCTTAAGCACCTTCTAAACACCATTTTGCATCGTCTCATTCTCTTTAAAGTCACCTTAAGCACCTTCTAAAACCTCATTTTGCATCGTCTCATTCTCTTTAAAGTCACTTAAAGCACCTTCTAAACACCATTTTGCATCGTCTCATTCTCTTTAAAGTAACCTTAAGCACCTTCTAAACCTCATTTTGCATCGTCTCATTCTCTTTAAAGTCACCTTAAGCACCTTCTAAACACCATTTTGCATCGTCTCATTCTCTTTAAAGTCACTTTAAGCACCTTCTAAACACCCTTTTGCATCGTCTCATTCTCTTTAAAGTCACTTTAAGCACCTTCTAAACCTCATTTTGCATCGTCTCATTCTCTTTAAAGTCACTTTAAGCACCTTCTAAACACCATTTTGCATCGTCTCATTCTCTTTAAAGTCACCTTAAGCACCTTCTAAACACCATTTTGCATCGTCTCATTCTCTTAAAGTCACTTTAAGCACCTTCTAAACCTCATTTTGCATCGTCTCATTCTCTTTAAAGTAACCTTAAGCACCTTCTAAACACCATTTTGCATCGTCTCATTCTCTTTAAAGTCACCTTAAGCACCTTCTAAACCTCATTTTGCATCGTCTCATTCTCTTTAAAGTAACCTTAAGCACCTTCTAAACCTCATTTTGCATCGTCTCATTCTCTTTAAAGTCACTTTAAGCACCTTCTAAACCTCATTTTGCATCGTCTCATTCTCTTTAAAGTCACCTTAAGCACCTTCTAAACCTCATTTTGCATCGTCTCATTCTCTTTAAAGTCACCTTAAGCACCTTCTAAACCTCATTTTGCATCGTCTCATTCTCTTTAAAGTCACCTTAAGCACCTTCTAAACCTCATTTTGCATCGTCTCATTCTCTTTAAAGTAACCTTAAGCACCTTCTAAACACCATTTTGCATCGTCTCATTCTCTTTAAAGTCACCTTAAGCACCTTCTAAACACCATTTTGCATCGTCTCATTCTCTTTAAAGTCACCTTAAGCACCTTCTAAACCTCATTTTGCATCGTCTCATTCTCTTTAAAGTCACTTTAAGCACCTTCTAAACCTCATTTTGCATCGTCTCATTCTCTTTAAAGTCACCTTAAGCACTTTCTAAACCTCATTTTGCATCGTCTCATTCTCTTTAAAGTCACTTTAAGCACCTTCTAAACACCATTTTGCATCGTCTCATTCTCTTTAAAGTCACTTTAAGCACCTTCTAAACACCATTTTGCATCGTCTCATTCTCTTTAAAGTCACTTTAGCACCTTCTAAACACCATTTTGCATCGTCTCATTCTCTTTAAAGTCACCTTAAGCACCTTCTAAACACCATTTTGCATCGTCTCATTCTCTTTAAAGTAACCTTAAGCACCTTCTAAACACCATTTTGCATCGTCTCATTCTCTTTAAAGTCACCTTAAGCACCTTCTAAACACCATTTTGCATCGTCTCATTCTCTTTAAAGTCACTTTAAGCACCTTCTAAACACCATTTTGCATCGTCTCATTCTCTTTAAAGTCACCTTAAGCACCTTCTAAACCTCATTTTGCATCGTCTCATTCTCTTTAAAGTAACCTTAAGCACCTTCTAAACACCATTTTGCATCGTCTCATTCTCTTTAAAGTCACTTTAAGCACCTTCTAAACCTCATTTTGCATCGTCTCATTCTCTTTAAAGTAACCTTAAGCACCTTCTAAACACCATTTTGCATCGTCTCATTCTCTTTAAAGTAACCTTAAGCACCTTCTAAACACCATTTTGCATCGTCTCATTCTCTTTAAAGTCACTTTAAGCACCTTCTAAACCATTTTGCATCGTCTCATTCTCTTTAAAGTCACCTTAAGCACCTTCTAAACACCATTTTGCATCGTCTCATTCTCTTTAAAGTCACCTTAAGCACCTTCTAAACACCATTTTGCATCGTCTCATTCTCTTTAAAGTCACCTTAAGCACCTTCTAAACACCATTTGCATCGTCTCATTCTCTTTAAAGTCACTTTAAGCACCTTCTAAACCTCATTTTGCATCGTCTCATTCTCTTTAAAGTCACTTTAAGCACCTTCTAAACCTCATTTTGCATCGTCTCATTCTCTTTAAAGTCACCTTAAGCACCTTCTAAACACCATTTTGCATCGTCTCATTCTCTTTAAAGTCACTTTAAGCACCTTCTAAACCTCATTTTGCATCGTCTCATTCTCTTTAAAGTCACCTTAAGCACCTTCTAAACACCATTTTGCATCGTCTCATTCTCTTTAAAGTCACCTTAAGCACCTTCTAAACACCATTTTGCATCGTCTCATTCTCTTTAAAGTCACTTTAAGCACCTTCTAAACCTCATTTTGCATCGTCTCATTCTCTTTAAAGTCACCTTAAGCACCTTCTAAACACCATTTTGCATCGTCTCATTCTCTTTAAAGTCACCTTAAGCACCTTCTAAACACCATTTTGCATCGTCTCATTCTCTTTAAAGTCACTTTAAGCACCTTCTAAACCTCATTTTGCATCGTCTCATTCTCTTTAAAGTCACTTTAAGCACCTTCTAAACACCATTTTGCATCGTCTCATTCTCTTTAAAGTCACTTTAAGCACCTTCTAAACCTCATTTTGCATCGTCTCATTCTCTTAAAAGTCACCTTAAGCACCTTCTAAACACCATTTTGCATCGTCTCATTCTCTTTAAAGTCACTTTAAGCACCTTCTAAACCTCATTTTGCATCGTCTCATTCTCTTTAAAGTCACTTTAAGCACCTTCTAAACCTCATTTTGCATCGTCTCATTCTCTTTAAAGTCACCTTAAGCACCTTCTAAACACCATTTTGCATCGTCTCATTCTCTTTAAAGTCACCTTAAGCACCTTCTAAACCTCATTTTGCATCGTCTCATTCTCTTTAAAGTCACTTTAAGCACCTTCTAAACCTCATTTTGCATCGTCTCATTCTCTTTAAAGTCACCCTAAGCACCTTCTAAACACCATTTTGCATCGTCTCATTCTCTTTAAAGTAACCTTAAGCACCTTCTAAACACCATTTTGCATCGTCTCATTCTCTTTAAAGTCACCTTAAGCACCTTCTAAACACCATTTTGCATCGTCTCATTCTCTTTAAAGTCACCTTAAGCACCTTCTAAACACCATTTTGCATCGTCTCATTCTCTTTAAAGTCACCTTAAGCACCTTCTAAACCTCGTTTTGCATCGTCTCATTCTCTTTAAAGTCACTTTAAGCACCTTCTAAACCTCATTTTGCATCGTCTCATTCTCTTTAAAGTCACCTTAAGCACCTTCTAAACACCATTTTGCATCGTCTCATTCTCTTTAAAGTAACCTTAAGCACCTTCTAAACACCATTTTGCATCGTCTCATTCTCTTTAAAGTCACCTTAAGCACCTTCTAAACACCATTTTGCATCGTCTCATTCTCTTTAAAGTCACCTTAAGCACCTTCTAAACACCATTTTGCATCGTCTCATTCTCTTTAAAGTCACCTTAAGCACCTTCTAAACACCATTTTGCATCGTCTCATTCTCTTTAAAGTCACCTTAAGCACCTTCTAAACCTCATTTTGCATCGTCTCATTCTCTTTAAAGTCACTTTAAGCACCTTCTAAACCTCATTTTGCATCGTCTCATTCTCTTTAAAGTCACCTTAAGCACCTTCTAAACCTCATTTTGCATCGTCTCATTCTCTTTAAAGTCACCTTAAGCACCTTCTAAACCTCATTTTGCATCGTCTCATTCTCTTTAAAGTCACTTTAAGCACCTTCTAAACCTCATTTTGCATCGTCTCATTCTCTTTAAAGTCACTTTAAGCACCTTCTAAACCTCATTTTGCATCGTCTCATTCTCTTTAAAGTCACCTTAAGCACCTTCTAAACACCATTTTGCATCGTCTCATTCTCTTTAAAGTAACCTTAAGCACCTTCTAAACACCATTTTGCATCGTCTCATTCTCTTTAAAGTAACCTTAAGCACCTTCTAAACACCATTTTGCATCGTCTCATTCTCTTTAAAGTCACCTTAAGCACCTTCTAAACCTCATTTTGCATCGTCTCATTCTCTTTAAAGTCACCTTAAGCACCTTCTAAACACCATTTTGCATCGTCTCATTCTCTTTAAAGTCACTTTAAGCACCTTCTAAACCTCATTTTGCATCGTCTCATTCTCTTTAAAGTCACTTTAAGCACCTTCTAAACCTCATTTTGCATCGTCTCATTCTCTTTAAAGTCACCTTAAGCACCTTCTAAACACCATTTTGCATCGTCTCATTCTCTTTAAAGTCACCGTAAGCACCTTCTAAACCTCATTTTGCATCGTCTCATTCTCTTTAAAGTCACTTTAAGCACCTTCTAAACCTCATTTTGCATCGTCTCATTCTCTTTAAAGTCACCCTAAGCACCTTCTAAACACCATTTTGCATCGTCTCATTCTCTTTAAAGTAACCTTAAGCACCTTCTAAACACCATTTTGCATCGTCTCATTCTCTTTAAAGTCACTTTAAGCACCTTCTAAACACCATTTTGCATCGTCTCATTCTCTTTAAAGTAACCTTAAGCACCTTCTAAACACCATTTTGCATCGTCTCATTCTCTTTAAAGTCACCTTAAGCACCTTCTAAACACCATTTTGCATCGTCTCATTCTCTTTAAAGTCACCTTAAGCACCTTCTAAACACCATTTTGCATCGTCTCATTCTCTTTAAAGTCACCTTAAGCACCTTCTAAACCTCATTTTGCATCGTCTCATTCTCTTTAAAGTAACCTTAAGCACCTTCTAAACACCATTTTGCATCGTCTCATTCTCTTTAAAGTCACTTTAAGCACCTTCTAAACCTCATTTTGCATCGTCTCATTCTCTTTAAAGTCACCTTAAGCACCTTCTAAACACCATTTTGCATCGTCTCATTCTCTTTAAAGTCACTTTAAGCACCTTCTAAACCACATTTTGCATCGTCTCATTCTCTTTAAAGTCACTTTAAGCACCTTCTAAACACCATTTTGCATCGTCTCATTCTCTTTAAAGTCACTTTAAGCACCTTCTAAACCTCATTTTGCATCGTCTCATTCTCTTTAAAGTCACCTTAAGCACCTTCTAAACCTCATTTTGCATCGTCTCATTCTCTTTAAAGTAACCTTAAGCACCTTCTAAACACCATTTTGCATCGTCTCATTCTCTTTAAAGTCACTTTAAGCACCTTCTAAACACCATTTTGCATCGTCTCATTCTCTTTAAAGTCACCTTAAGCACCTTCTAAACCTCATTTTGCATCGTCTCATTCTCTTTAAAGTCACTTTAAGCACCTTCTAAACACCATTTTGCATCGTCTCATTCTCTTTAAAGTCACCTTAAGCACCTTCTAAACCTCATTTTGCATCGTCTCATTCTCTTTAAAGTCACCTTAAGCACCTTCTAAACACCATTTTGCATCGTCTCATTCTCTTTAAAGTCACTTTAAGCACCTTCTAAACCTCATTTTGCATCGTCTCATTCTCTTTAAAGTCACTTTAAGCACCTTCTAAACACCATTTTGCATCGTCTCATTCTCTTTAAAGTCACTTTAAGCACCTTCTAAACACCATTTTGCATCGTCTCATTCTCTTTAAAGTAACCTTAAGCACCTTCTAAACACCATTTTGCATCGTCTCATTCTCTTTAAAGTCACCTTAAGCACCTTCTAAACCTCATTTTTGCATCGTCTCATTCTCTTTAAAGTAACCTTAAGCACCTTCTAAACACCATTTTGCATCGTCTCATTCTCTTTAAAGTCACTTTAAGCACCTTCTAAACACCATTTTGCATCGTCTCATTCTCTTTAAAGTAACCTTAAGCACCTTCTAAACACCATTTTGCATCGTCTCATTCTCTTTAAAGTCACCTTAAGCACCTTCTAAACCTCATTTTGCATCGTCTCATTCTCTTTAAAGTCACCTTAAGCACCTTCTAAACCTCATTTTGCATCGTCTCATTCTCTTTAAAGTAACCTTAAGCACCTTCTAAACACCATTTTGCATCGTCTCATTCTCTTTAAAGTCACTTTAAGCACCTTCTAAACCTCATTTTGCATCGTCTCATTCTCTTTAAAGTCACTTTAAGCACCTTCTAAACACCATTTTGCATCGTCTCATTCTCTTTAAAGTAACCTTAAGCACCTTCTAAACACCATTTTGCATCGTCTCATTCTCTTTAAAGTCACTTTAAGCACCTTCTAAACCTCATTTTGCATCGTCTCATTCTCTTTAAAGTCACTTTAAGCACCTTCTAAACCTCATTTTGCATCGTCTCATTCTCTTTAAAGTCACCTTAAGCACCTTCTAAACACCATTTTGCATCGTCTCATTCTCTTTAAAGTAACCTTAAGCACCTTCTAAACACCATTTTGCATCGTCTCATTCTCTTTAAAGTCACTTTAAGCACCTTCTAAACACCATTTTGCATCGTCTCATTCTCTTTAAAGTCACCTTAAGCACCTTCTAAAACCTCATTTTGCATCGTCTCATTCTCTTTAAAGTAACCTTAAGCACCTTCTAAACACCATTTTGCATCGTCTCATTCTCTTTAAAGTCACCTTAAGCACCTTCTAAACACCATTTTGCATCGTCTCATTCTCTTTAAAGTCACTTTAAGCACCTTCTAAACCTCATTTTGCATCGTCTCATTCTCTTTAAAGTAACCCTTAAGCACCTTCTAAACACCATTTTGCATCGTCTCATTCTCTTTAAAGTCACTTTAAGCACCTTCTAAACCTCATTTTGCATCGTCTCATTCTCTTTAAAGTCACTTAAGCACCTTCTAAACACCATTTTGCATCGTCTCATTCTCTTTAAAGTCACTTTAAGCACCTTCTAAACCTCATTTTGCATCGTCTCATTCTCTTTAAAGTCACCTTAAGCACCTTCTAAACCTCATTTTGCATCGTCTCATTCTCTTTAAAGTCACTTTAAGCACCTTCTAAACCTCATTTTGCATCGTCTCATTCTCTTTAAAGTCACCTTAAGCACCTTCTAAACACCATTTTGCATCGTCTCATTCTCTTTAAAGTAACCTTAAGCACCTTCTAAACACCATTTTGCATCGTCTCATTCTCTTTAAAGTCACTTTAAGCACCTTCTAAACACCATTTTGCATCGTCTCATTCTCTTTAAAGTAACCTTAAGCACCTTCTAAACCTCATTTTGCATCGTCTCATTCTCTTTAAAGTCACCTTAAGCACCTTCTAAACACCATTTTGCATCGTCTCATTCTCTTTAAAGTCACCTTAAGCACCTTCTAAACCTCATTTTGCATCGTCTCATTCTCTTTAAAGTAACCTTAAGCACCTTCTAAACACCATTTTGCATCGTCTCATTCTCTTTAAAGTCACTTTAAGCACCTTCTAAACACCATTTTGCATCGTCTCATTCTCTTTAAAGTAACCTTAAGCACCTTCTAAACCTCATTTTGCATCGTCTCATTCTCTTTAAAGTCACTTTAAGCACCTTCTAAACCTCATTTTGCATCGTCTCATTCTCTTTAAAGTCACTTTAAGCACCTTCTAAACACCATTTTGCATCGTCTCATTCTCTTTAAAGTCACTTTAAGCACCTTCTAAACACCATTTTGCATCGTCTCATTCTCTTTAAAGTCACCTTAAGCACCTTCTAAACACCATTTTGCATCGTCTCATTCTCTTTAAAGTCACCTAAGCACCTTCTAAACACCATTTTGCATCGTCTCATTCTCTTTAAAGTCACTTTAAGCACCTTCTAAACCTCATTTTGCATCGTCTCATTCTCTTTAAAGTCACCTTAAGCACCTTCTAAACACCATTTTGCATCGTCTCATTCTCTTTAACGTCACTTTAAGCACCTTCTAACCTCATTTTGCATCGTCTCATTCTCTTTAAAGTCACTTTAAGCACCTTCTAAACCTCATTTTGCATCGTCTCATTCTCTTTAAAGTCACTTTAAGCACCTTCTAAACACCATTTTGCATCGTCTCATTCTCTTTAAAGTAACCTTAAGCACCTTCTAAACACCATTTTGCATCGTCTCATTCTCTTTAAAGTCACCTTAAGCACCTTCTAAACCTCATTTTGCATCGTCTCATTCTCTTTAAAGTCACCTTAAGCACCTTCTAAACCTCATTTTGCATCGTCTCATTCTCTTTAAAGTAACCTTAAGCACCTTCTAAACACCATTTTGCATCGTCTCATTCTCTTTAAAGTCACCTTAAGCACCTTCTAAACACCATTTTGCATCGTCTCATTCTCTTTAAAGTCACTTTAAGCACCTTCTAAACCTCATTTTGCATCGTCTCATTCTCTTTAAAGTAACCTTAAGCACCTTCTAAACACCATTTTGCATCGTCTCATTCTCTTTAAAGTAACCTTAAGCACCTTCTAAACACCATTTTGCATCGTCTCATTCTCTTTAAAGTCACTTTAAGCACCTTCTAAACACCATTTTGCATCGTCTCATTCTCTTTAAAGTCACCTTAAGCACCTTCTAAACACCATTTTGCATCGTCTCATTCTCTTTAAAGTCACCTTAAGCACCTTCTAAACACCATTTTGCATCGTCTCATTCTCTTTAAAGTCACTTAAGCACCTTCTAAACCTCATTTTGCATCGTCTCATTCTCTTTAAAGTCACTTTAAGCACCTTCTAAACCTCATTTTGCATCGTCTCATTCTCTTTAAAGTCACCTTAAGCACCTTCTAAACACCATTTTGCATCGTCTCATTCTCTTTAAAGTCACCTTAAGCACCTTCTAAACCTCATTTTGCATCGTCTCATTCTCTTTAAAGTAACCTTAAGCACCTTCTAAACACCATTTTGCATCGTCTCATTCTCTTTAAAGTCACTTTAAGCACCTTCTAAACCTCATTTTGCATCGTCTCATTCTCTTTAAAGTCACCTTAAGCACCTTCTAAACCTCATTTTGCATCGTCTCATTCTCTTTAAAGTCACTTTAAGCACCTTCTAAACACCATTTTGCATCGTCTCATTCTCTTTAAAGTAACCTTAAGCACCTTCTAAACACCATTTTGCATCGTCTCATTCTCTTTAAAGTCACCTTAAGCACCTTCTAAACCTCATTTTGCATCGTCTCATTCTCTTTAAAGTCACCTTAAGCACCTTCTAAACACCAATTTTGCATCGTCTCATTCTCTTTAAAGTCACCTTAAGCACCTTCTAAACACCATTTTGCATCGTCTCATTCTCTTTAAAGTCACCTTAAGCACCTTCTAAACACCATTTTGCATCGTCTCATTCTCTTTAAAGTCACCTTAAGTACCTTCTAAACACCATTTTGCATCGTCTCATTCTCTTTAAAGTCACCTTAAGCACCTTCTAAACACCATTTTGCCATCGTCTCATTCTCTTTAAGTCACCTTAAGCACCTTCTAAACACCATTTTGCATCGTCTCATTCTCTTTAAAGTCACTTTAAGCACCTTCTAAACCTCATTTTGCATCGTCTCATTCTCTTTAAAGTCACCTTAAGCACCTTCTAAACCTCATTTTGCATCGTCTCATTCTCTTTAAAGTCACCTTAAGCACCTTCTAAACACCATTTTGCATCGTCTCATTCTCTTTAAAGTCACTTTAAGCACCTTCTAAACACCATTTTGCATCGTCTCATTCTCTTTAAAGTCACCTTAAGCACCTTCTAAACACCATTTTGCATCGTCTCATTCTCTTTAAAGTCACCTTAAGCACCTTCTAAACCTCATTTTGCATCGTCTCATTCTCTTTAAAGTCACCTTAAGCACCTTCTAAACACCATTTTGCATCGTCTCATTCTCTTTAAAGTCACCTTAAGCACCTTCTAAACACCATTTTGCATCGTCTCATTCTCTTTAACACGTTGCGTACCAAGCGTTTTAGCACAATTTTTAGTACAATTTTTCTAATTACAATTTGTTTATAATATTTGTTAAACCGATTGTTTTCGAAGGCCAAGCAAAAAATTAGCTACCCAAAATATTTATATAAAATATTACAATAATTTTTATGTTGCATTTTCATTTATTTATAGGTCAAAAACTTTATTGTACTAAAACTGCCGTCACCCATATTTGGGTGACGCGGTACGCAACGTGTTAAAGTCACCTTAAGCACCTTCTAAACACCATTTTGCATCGTCTCATTCTCTTTAAAGTCACCTTAAGCACCTTCTAAACACCATTTTGCATCGTCTCATTCTCTTTAAAGTCACCTTAAGCACCTTCTAAACACCATTTTGCATCGTCTCATTCTCTTTAAAGTCACTTTAAGCACCTTCTAAACCTCATTTTGCATCGTCTCATTCTCTTTAAAGTCACTTTAAGCACCTTCTAAACCTCATTTTGCATCGTCTCATTCTCTTTAAAGTCACCTTAAGCACCTTCTAAACACCATTTTGCATCGTCTCATTCTCTTTAAAGTCACTTTAAGCACCTTCTAAACACCATTTTGCATCGTCTCATTCTCTTTAAAGTCACTTTAAGCACCTTCTAAACCTCATTTTGCATCGTCTCATTCTCTTTAAAGTCACCTTAAGCACCTTCTAAACACCATTTTGCATCGTCTCATTCTCTTTAAAGTCACCTTAAGCACCTTCTAAACACCATTTTGCATCGTCTCATTCTCTTTAAAGTCACCTTAAGCACCTTCTAAACACCATTTTGCATCGTCTCATTCTCTTTAAAGTCACTTTAAGCACCTTCTAAACCTCATTTTGCATCGTCTCATTCTCTTTAAAGTCACCTTAAGCACCTTCTAAACACCATTTTGCATCGTCTCATTCTCTTTAAAGTCACCTTAAGCACCTTCTAAACCTCATTTTGCATCGTCTCATTCTCTTTAAAGTCACCTTAAGCACCTTCTAAACCTCATTTTGCATCGTCTCATTCTCTTTAAAGTCACTTTAAGCACCTTCTAAACCTCATTTTGCATCGTCTCATTCTCTTTAAAGTCACTTTAAGCACCTTCTAAACACCATTTTGCATCGTCTCATTCTCTTTAAAGTCACCTTAAGCACCTTCTAAACCTCATTTTGCATCGTCTCATTCTCTTTAAAGTCACTTTAAGCACCTTCTAAACCTCATTTTGCATCGTCTCATTCTCTTTAAAGTCACTTTAAGCACCTTCTAAACACCATTTTGCATCGTCTCATTCTCTTTAAAGTAACCTTAAGCACCTTCTAAACACCATTTTGCATCGTCTCATTCTCTTTATAGTAACCTTAAGCACCTTCTAAACACCATTTTGCATCGTCTCATTCTCTTTAAAGTCACCTTAAGCACCTTCTAAACCTCATTTTGCATCGTCTCATTCTCTTTAAAGTAACCTTAAGCACCTTCTAAACACCATTTTGCATCGTCTCATTCTCTTTAAAGTCACTTTAAGCACCTTCTAAACACCATTTTGCATCGTCTCATTCTCTTTAAAGTAACCTTAAGCACCTTCTAAACACCATTTTGCATCGTCTCATTCTCTTTAAAGTCACCTTAAGCACCTTCTAAACACCATTTTGCATCGTCTCATTCTCTTTAAAGTCACCTTAAGCACCTTCTAAACCTCATTTTGCATCGTCTCATTCTCTTTAAAGTAACCTTAAGCACCTTCTAAACACCATTTTGCATCGTCTCATTCTCTTTAAAGTCACTTTAAGCACCTTCTAAACACCATTTTGCATCGTCTCATTCTCTTTAAAGTCACTTTAAGCACCTTCTAAACACCATTTTGCATCGTCTCATTCTCTTTAAAGTCACCTTAAGCACCTTCTAAACACCATTTTGCATCGTCTCATTCTCTTTAAAGTCACTTTAAGCACCTTCTAAACCTCATTTTGCATCGTCTCATTCTCTTTAAAGTCACCTTAAGCACCTTCTAAACCTCATTTTGCATCGTCTCATTCTCTTTAAAGTCACTTTAAGCACCTTCTAAACACCATTTTGCATCGTCTCATTCTCTTTAAAGTCACTTTAAGCACCTTCTAAACCTCATTTTGCATCGTCTCATTCTCTTTAAAGTCACCTTAAGCACCTTCTAAACACCATTTTGCATCGTCTCATTCTCTTTAAAGTCACTTTAAGCACCTTCTAAACCTCATTTTGCATCGTCTCATTCTCTTTAAAGTCACTTTAAGCACCTTCTAAACACCATTTTGCATCGTCTCATTCTCTTTAAAGTCACCTTAAGCACCTTCTAAACACCATTTTGCATCGTCTCATTCTCTTTAAAGTCACCTTAAGCACCTTCTAAACACCATTTTGCATCGTCTCATTCTCTTTAAAGTCACTTTAAGCACCTTCTAAACCTCATTTTGCATCGTCTCATTCTCTTTAAAGTCACCTTAAGCACCTTCTAAACCTCATTTTGCATCGTCTCATTCTCTTTAAAGTCACTTTAAGCACCTTCTAAACCTCATTTTGCATCGTCTCATTCTCTTTAAAGTCACCTTAAGCACCTTCTAAACACCATTTTGCATCGTCTCATTCTCTTTAAAGTAACCTTAAGCACCTTCTAAACCTCATTTTGCATCGTCTCATTCTCTTTAAAGTCACTTTAAGCACCTTCTAAACCTCATTTTGCATCGTCTCATTCTCTTTAAAGTCACCTTAAGCACCTTCTAAACCTCATTTTGCATCGTCTCATTCTCTTTAAAGTCACCTTAAGCACCTTCTAAACACCATTTTGCATCGTCTCATTCTCTTTAAAGTCACTTTAAGCACCTTCTAAACACCATTTTGCATCGTCTCATTCTCTTTAAAGTCACCTTAAGCACCTTCTAAACCTCATTTTGCATCGTCTCATTCTCTTTAAAGTAACCTTAAGCACCTTCTAAACCTCATTTTGCATCGTCTCATTCTCTTTAAAGTCACTTTAAGCACCTTCTAAACCTCATTTTGCATCGTCTCATTCTCTTTAAAGTAACCTTAAGCACCTTCTAAACACCATTTTGCATCGTCTCATTCTCTTTAAAGTAACCTTAAGCACCTTCTAAACCTCATTTTGCATCGTCTCATTCTCTTTAAAGTCACTTTAAGCACCTTCTAAACCTCATTTTGCATCGTCTCATTCTCTTTAAAGTCACCTTAAGCACCTTCTAAACCTCATTTTGCATCGTCTCATTCTCTTTAAAGTCACTTTAAGCACCTTCTAAACCTCATTTTGCATCGTCTCATTCTCTTTAAAGTAACCTTAAGCACCTTCTAAACACCATTTTGCATCGTCTCATTCTCTTTAAAGTCACTTTAAGCACCTTCTAAACCTCATTTTGCATCGTCTCATTCTCTTTAAAGTCACTTTAAGCACCTTCTAAACCTCATTTTGCATCGTCTCATTCTCTTTAAAGTCACCTTAAGCACCTTCTAAACACCATTTTGCATCGTCTCATTCTCTTTAAAGTAACCTTAAGCACCTTCTAAACACCATTTTGCATCGTCTCATTCTCTTTAAAGTCACCTTAAGCACCTTCTAAACACCATTTTGCATCGTCTCATTCTCTTTAAAGTCACCTTAAGCACCTTCTATACACCATTTTGCATCGTCTCATTCTCTTTAAAGTCACCTTAAGCACCTTCTAAACACCATTTTGCATCGTCTCATTCTCTTTAAAGTCACTTTAAGCACCTTCTAAACCTCATTTTGCATCGTCTCATTCTCTTTAAAGTCACCTTAAGCACCTTCTAAACACCATTTTGCATCGTCTCATTCTCTTTAAAGTCACCTTAAGCACCTTCTAAACACCATTTTGCATCGTCTCATTCTCTTTAAAGTCACTTTAAGCACCTTCTAAACCTCATTTTGCATCGTCTCATTCTCTTTAAAGTCACCTTAAGCACCTTCTAAACCTCATTTTGCATCGTCTCATTCTCTTTAAAGTCACTTTAAGCACCTTCTAAACCTCATTTTGCATCGTCTCATTCTCTTTAAAGTCACCTTAAGCACCTTCTAAACACCATTTTGCATCGTCTCATTCTCTTTAAAGTCACCTTAAGCACCTTCTAAACCTCATTTTGCATCGTCTCATTCTCTTTAAAGTCACCTTAAGCACCTTCTAAACCTCATTTTGCATCGTCTCATTCTCTTTAAAGTAACCTTAAGCACCTTCTAAACACCATTTTGCATCGTCTCATTCTCTTTAAAGTCACTTTAAGCACCTTCTAAACACCATTTTGCATCGTCTCATTCTCTTTAAAGTCACCTTAAGCACCTTCTTAACCTCATTTTGCATCGTCTCATTCTCTTTAAAGTCACTTTAAGCACCTTCTAAACCTCATTTTGCATCGTCTCATTCTCTTTAAAGTAACCTTAAGCACCTTCTAAACACCATTTTGCATCGTCTCATTCTCTTTAAAGTCACTTTAAGCACCTTCTAAACCTCATTTTGCATCGTCTCATTCTCTTTAAAGTCACCTTAAGCACCTTCTAAACCTCATTTTGCATCGTCTCATTCTCTTTAAAGTCACTTTAAGCACCTTCTAAACCTCATTTTGCATCGTCTCATTCTCTTTAAAGTCACCTTAAGCACCTTCTAAACAACATTTTGCATCGTCTCATTCTCTTTAAAGTCACTTTAAGCACCTTCTAAACACCATTTTGCATCGTCTCATTCTCTTTAAAGTCACTTTAAGCACCTTCTAAACACCATTTTGCATCGTCTCATTCTCTTTAAAGTCACTTTAAGCACCTTCTAAACACCATTTTGCATCGTCTCATTCTCTTTAAAGTAACCTTAAGCACCTTCTAAACACCATTTTGCATCGTCTCATTCTCTTTAAAGTCACCTTAAGCACCTTCTAAACACCATTTTGCATCGTCTCATTCTCTTTAAAGTCACCTTAAGCACCTTCTAAACACCATTTTGCATCGTCTCATTCTCTTTAAAGTCACCTTAAGCACCTTCTAAACACCATTTTGCATCGTCTCATTCTCTTTAAAGTCACCTTAAGCACCTTCTAAACCTCATTTTGCATCGTCTCATTCTCTTTAAAGTCACTTTAAGCACCTTCTAAACCTCATTTTGCATCGTCTCATTCTCTTTAAAGTCACTTTAAGCACCTTCTAAACACCATTTTGCATCGTCTCATTCTCTTTAAAGTCACTTTAAGCACCTTCTAAACCTCATTTTGCATCGTCTCATTCTCTTTAAAGTCACCTTAAGCACCTTCTAAACCTCATTTTGCATCGTCTCATTCTCTTTAAAGTAACCTTAAGCACCTTCTAAACACCATTTTGCATCGTCTCATTCTCTTTAAAGTCACCTTAAGCACCTTCTAAACACCATTTTGCATCGTCTCATTCTCTTTAAAGTCACTTTAAGCACCTTCTAAACACCATTTTGCATCGTCTCATTCTCTTTAAAGTCACTTTAAGCACCTTCTAAACCTCATTTTGCATCGTCTCATTCTCTTTAAAGTCACCTTAAGCACCTTCTAAACACCATTTTGCATCGTCTCATTCTCTTTAAAGTAACCCTAAGCACCTTCTAAACACCATTTTGCATCGTCTCATTCTCTTTAAAGTAACCTTAAGCACCTTCTAAACACCATTTTGCATCGTCTCATTCTCTTTAAAATCACCTTAAGCACCTTCTAAACACCATTTTGCATCGTCTCATTCTCTTTAAAGTAACCTTAAGCACCTTCTAAACACCATTTTGCATCGTCTCATTCTCTTTAAAGTCACCTTAAGCACCTTCTAAACCTCATTTTGCATCGTCTCATTCTCTTTAAAGTCACTTTAAGCACCTTCTAAACACCATTTTGCATCGTCTCATTCTCTTTAAAGTCACCTTAAGCACCTTCTAAACCTCATTTTGCATCGTCTCATTCTCTTTAAAGTCACCTTAAGCACCTTCTAAACACCATTTTGCATCGTCTCATTCTCTTTAAAGTCACTTTAAGCACCTTCTAAACCTCATTTTGCATCGTCTCATTCTCTTTAAAGTCACTTTAAGCACCTTCTAAACCTCATTTTGCATCGTCTCATTCTCTTTAAAGTCACCTTAAGCACCTTCTAAACACCATTTTGCATCGTCTCATTCTCTTTAAAGTCACTTTAAGCACCTTCTAAACACCATTTTGCATCGTCTCATTCTCTTTAAAGTCACCTTAAGCACCTTCTAAACACCATTTTGAATCGTCTCATTCTCTTTAAAGTCACTTTAAGCACCTTCTAAACACCATTTTGCATCGTCTCATTCTCTTTAAAGTCACCTTAAGCACCTTCTAAACACCATTTTGCATCGTCTCATTCTCTTTAAAGTCACTTTAAGCACCTTCTAAACACCATTTTGCATCATCTCATTCTCTTTAAAGTCACCTTAAGCACCTTCTAAACACCATTTTGCATCGTCTCATTCTCTTTAAAGTCACTTTAAGCACCTTCTAAACACCATTTTGCATCGTCTCATTCTCTTTAAAGTAACCTTAAGCACCTTCTAAACCTCATTTTGCATCGTCTCATTCTCTTTAAAGTCACCTTAAGCACCTTCTAAACACCATTTTGCATCGTCTCATTCTCTTTAAAGTAACCTTAAGCACCTTCTAAACACCATTTTGCATCGTCTCATTCTCTTTAAAGTCACCTTAAGCACCTTCTAAACACCATTTTGCATCGTCTCATTCTCTTTAAAGTCACTTTAAGCACCTTCTAAACCTCATTTTGCATCGTCTCATTCTCTTTAAAGTCACCTTAAGCACCTTCTAAACCTCATTTTGCATCGTCTCATTCTCTTTAAAGTCACCTTAAGCACCTTCTAAACACCATTTTGCATCGTCTCATTCTCTTTAAAGTCACTTTAAGCACCTTCTAAACACCATTTTGCATCGTCTCATTCTCTTTAAAGTCACCTTAAGCACCTTCTAAACACCATTTTGCATCGTCTCATTCTCTTTAAAGTAACCTTAAGCACCTTCTAAACACCATTTTGCATCGTCTCATTCTCTTTAAAGTCACTTTAAGCACCTTCTAAACCTCATTTTGCATCGTCTCATTCTCTTTAAAGTCACTTTAAGCACCTTCTAAACACCATTTTGCATCGTCTCATTCTCTTTAAAGTAACCTTAAGCACCTTCTAAACACCATTTTGCATCGTCTCATTCTCTTTAAAGTCACTGTAAGCACCTTCTAAACACCATTTTGCATCGTCTCATTCTCTTTAAAGTCACCTTAAGCACCTTCTAAACACCATTTTGCATCGTCTCATTCTCTTTAAAGTCACCTTAAGCACCTTCTAAACACCATTTTGCATCGTCTCATTCTCTTTAAAGTCACTTTAAGCACCTTCTAAACACCATTTTGCATCGTCTCATTCTCTTTAAAGTCACCTTAAGCACCTTCTAAACACCATTTTGCATCGTCTCATTCTCTTTAAAGTCACCTTAAGCACCTTCTAAACCTCATTTTGCATCGTCTCATTCTCTTTAAAGTCACCTTAAGCACCTTCTAAACCTCATTTTGCATCGTCTCATTCTCTTTAAAGTCACTTTAAGCACCTTCTAAACACCATTTTGCATCGTCTCATTCTCTTTAAAGTCACTTTAAGCACCTTCTAAACCTCATTTTGCATCGTCTCATTCTCTTTAAAGTCACTTTAAGCACCTTCTAAACACCATTTTGCATCGTCTCATTCTCTTTAAAGTCACCTTAAGCACCTTCTAAACACCATTTTGCATCGTCTCATTCTCTTTAAAGTCACCTTAAGCACCTTCTAAACACCATTTTGCATCGTCTCATTCTCTTTAAAGTCACTTTAAGCACCTTCTAAACCTCATTTTGCATCGTCTCATTCTCTTTAAAGTAACCTTAAGCACCTTCTAAACCTCATTTTGCATCGTCTCATTCTCTTTAAAGTCACTTTAAGCACCTTCTAAACCTCATTTTGCATCGTCTCATTCTCTTTAAAGTCACCTTAAGCACCTTCTAAACACCATTTTGCATCGTCTCATTCTCTTTAAAGTCACCTTAAGCACCTTCTAAACACCATTTTGCATCGTCTCATTCTCTTTAAAGTCACCTTAAGCACCTTCTAAACACCATTTTGCATCGTCTCATTCTCTTTAAAGTCACTTTAAGCACCTTCTAAACACCATTTTGCATCGTCTCATTCTCTTTAAAGTCACTTTAAGCACCTTCTAAACACCATTTTGCATCGTCTCATTCTCTTTAAAGTAACCTTAAGCACCTTCTAAACACCATTTTGCATCGTCTCATTCTCTTTAAAGTCACTTTAAGCACCTTCTAAACACCATTTTGCATCGTCTCATTCTCTTTAAAGTCACTTTAAGCACCTTCTAAACACCATTTTGCATCGTCTCATTCTCTTTAAAGTCACCTTAAGCACCTTCTAAACCTCATTTTGCATCGTCTCATTCTCTTTAAAGTCACCTTAAGCACCTTCTAAACACCATTTTGCATCGTCTCATTCTCTTTAAAGTAACCTTAAGCACCTTCTAAACACCATTTTGCATCGTCTCATTCTCTTTAAAGTCACCTTAAGCACCTTCTAAACCTCATTTTGCATCGTCTCATTCTCTTTAAAGTCACTTTAAGCACCTTCTAAACCTCATTTTGCATCGTCTCATTCTCTTTAAAGTCACTTTAAGCACCTTCTAAACACCATTTTGCATCGTCTCATTCTCTTTAAAGTAACCTTAAGCACCTTCTAAACACCATTTTGCATCGTCTCATTCTCTTTAAAGTCACTTTAAGCACCTTCTAAACACCATTTTGCATCGTCTCATTCTCTTTAAAGTCACTTTAAGCACCTTCTAAACACCATTTTGCATCGTCTCATTCTCTTTAAAGTCACCTTAAGCACCTTCTAAACCTCATTTTGCATCGTCTCATTCTCTTTAAAGTAACCTTAAGCACCTTCTAAACACCATTTTGCATCGTCTCATTCTCTTTAAAGTCACTTTAAGCACCTTCTAAACCTCATTTTGCATCGTCTCATTCTCTTTAAAGTAACCTTAAGCACCTTCTAAACCTCATTTTGCATCGTCTCATTCTCTTTAAAGTCACCTTAAGCACCTTCTAAACACCATTTTGCATCGTCTCATTCTCTTTAAAGTCACTTTAAGCACCTTCTAAACACCATTTTGCATCGTCTCATTCTCTTTAAAGTCACCTTAAGCACCTTCTAAACCTCATTTTGCATCGTCTCATTCTCTTTAAAGTCACCTTAAACACCTTCTAAACCTCATTTTGCATCGTCTCATTCTCTTTAAAGTCACCTAAGCACCTTCTAAACCTCATTTTGCATCGTCTCATTCTCTTTAAAGTAACCTTAAGCACCTTCTAAACACCATTTTGCATCGTCTCATTCTCTTTAAAGTCACTTTAAGCACCTTCTAAACCTCATTTTGCATCGTCTCATTCTCTTTAAAGTAACCTTAAGCACCTTCTAAACACCATTTTGCATCGTCTCATTCTCTTTAAAGTCACCTTAAGCACCTTCTAAACACCATTTTGCATCGTCTCATTCTCTTTAAAGTCACTTTAAGCACCTTCTAAACCTCATTTTGCATCGTCTCATTCTCTTTAAAGTCACTTTAAGCACCTTCTAAACACCATTTTGCATCGTCTCATTCTCTTTAAAGTCACTTTAAGCACCTTCTAAACCTCATTTTGCATCGTCTCATTCTCTTTAAAGTCACCTTAAGCACCTTCTAAACCTCATTTTGCATCGTCTCATTCTCTTTAAAGTCACTTTAAGCACCTTCTAAACACCATTTTGCATCGTCTCATTCTCTTTAAAGTCACTGTTTGTACTTTTTATAAACATTGAGTTTAGACCAGTCGGTTGATCCTTGACATAAAATTAAGCACCAATCACTAGGCACACATTTCTCCCTAGAAAAGTATAAATAAGAGCGAAATAAACAAAATCTCTCTCTTGATCCTCGCACTTCGTTGTCACCGTTTGGGTAACTATTTGTCGCGTCCGAAACAACGATCCGAAATTTCGCGCTAGATCATTGGTGCCGTGACCAGGATGTTCACGAATTTTGGTGTGTTAAGTCTTCGTGAATATCAATCGTTGTTAAAAGCCACGCATAGGAAAGTGTAAAAAACTCTAACGGACCGCGCAACATCGCAACGTTAAATTCAAAATGACCGCCGATCCCATTACGTTTTCGTCGAGAATAGTTTTATGTTTCGTATCAATTACCCGTCACGAAAGATTCATTCGCGTCATTCAACAAGACCATGTTCTTGCTTAAGATTTTCGTTTTTTGAACGTCTCTGTGAAAAGTGCAAGAAGCTGCCGTAGGACAAGAAGCCCACTAACGAAGAAGTGGATAAAACACGCAAATTTTCGAGCTTTGTTTAATACGTAACTTTCTGCACAAGTCAAAGCGAAGTCATTAGGACGTAGACGTGCAAGTTTAGAAAAACTTTATGTTATCGAATTGTATCGTAAAACTACCCGCGAAAAGATCCTACTTCATTATGTTATTTACTACCGCACTGTTTATAATGCAGCGCCGCGCACTCACATACACACGCAACACGTCACAACACTATGCCGATTCGTTCTCCACTGCAACGAAGCCAGCTGAGAGGAATAATCCGGCGATTAGTGTATGCGACCGCACGACAGATTTCGGAACATTCTCCACTGCATCGAAGCCAGCTGCGAGCAATGAACCGATCTGCAAAACTATCGACCAAGCGAACAATCTCGGAACTTTCTCCACTGCAACGAAGCCAGCTGCTAGAAGCGTACCGATCTGCAACGCTATCGATCACTCGGCAATTACTGGAATATTCTCCACTGCAATAACGGCAGCTGCGAGCAACAGACTAACAATTGTCACAAGCGAATTCACGGTTAAATTTACACACAATTACGCGGTACCTAAGACTAACGATCACACGGGTGGTTACGGGAACATTTCACACTTCAACGACGCAAGCTGTGAGCAATGAACCTGCGCTTAAAACCTTGTAAGCACTAACACACACATTCACGGCAACGGACGAGCATCCTTATCGTGCTTTGTTGAACGGTGTATCGGAGATTGAACGGATGAGAAACAAACGTCCAGCGTCGATCGCGAACCGGTATCCGGAAGCATCGAATAGTGAATCGACAGCGATCGTCGGCACGTCAGGCAATCCTACAAGGAAGATTCACGCGTTATAATAGCTGTACACCGCACAGGCGGATGCAAACCTTTTAAGAAACAACGATACAGTATCATCGCTACGGGTGCGTTAGGATAGGCATCGTTCGCACTTCATCTACCCGTAGGCTCCACAAGTCCATGCACACTGTTATCGAGCCAACGAGGTCACTTAGTATCTAAAAGAAATGCAGAAGAACACTATGAAGCATTGTTTTTACCAACGAAAACCTACCTCGATTCGGTTTGAACGAGCCAGCTATCGAATGTATGCTATCGAAGATCAATAACCATCCACGAGGTTTTTTGTTGACGTTACGTCAAGGGGGCGGAGGATGTTTGTACTTTTTATAAACATTGAGTTTAGACCAGTCGGTTGATCCTTGACATAAAATTAAGCACCAATCACTAGGCACACATTTCTCCCTAGAAAAGTATAAATAAGAGCGAAATAAACAAAATCTCTCTCTTGATCCTCGCACTTCGTTGTCACCGTTTGGGTAACTATTTGTCGCGTCCGAAACAACGATCCGAAATTTCGCGCTAGATCATTGTCATCATCGTCTCATTCTCTTTAAAGTCACTTTAAGCACCTTCTAAACACCATTTTGCATCGTCTCATTCTCTTTAAAGTCACCTTAAGCACCTTCTAAACCTCATTTTGCATCGTCTCATTCTCTTTAAAGTCACCTTAAGCACCTTCTAAACACCATTTTGCATCGTCTCATTCTCTTTAAAGTCACCTTAAGCACCTTCTAAACCTCATTTTGCATCGTCTCATTCTCTTTAAAGTCACTTTAAGCACCTTCTAAACACCCTTTTGCATCGTCTCATTCTCTTTAAAGTCACTTTAAGCACCTTCTAAACACCATTTTGCATCGTCTCATTCTCTTTAAAGTCACCTTAAGCACCTTCTAAACACCATTTTGCATCGTCTCATTCTCTTTAAAGTAACCTTAAGCACCTTCTAAACACCATTTTGCATCGTCACATTCTCTTTAAAGTCACTTTAAGCACCTTCTAAACCTCATTTTGCATCGTCTCATTCTCTTTAAAGTCACTTTAAGCACCTTCTAAACCTCATTTTGCATCGTCTCATTCTCTTTAAAGTCACCTTAAGCACCTTCTAAACACCATTTTGCATCGTCTCATTCTCTTTAAAGTCACCTTAAGCACCTTCTAAACACCATTTTGCATCGTCTCATTCTCTTTAAAAGTCACTTTAAGCACCTTCTAAACCTCATTTTGCATCGTCTCATCTCTTTAAAGTAACCTTAAGCACCTTCTAAACACCATTTTGCATCGTCTCATTCTCTTTAAAGTCACCTTAAGCACCTTCTAAACCTCATTTTGCATCGTCTCATTCTCTTTAAAGTAACCTTAAGCACCTTCTAAACACCATTTTGCATCGTCTCATTCTCTTTAAAGTCACTTTAAGCACCTTCTAAACCTCATTTTGCATCGTCTCATTCTCTTTAAAGTAACCTTAAGCACCTTCTAAACACCATTTTGCATCGTCTCATTCTCTTTATAAGTCACTTTAAGCACCTTCTAAAACCTCATTTTGCATCGTCTCATTCTCTTTAAAGTAACCTTAAGCCACCTTCTAAACACCATTTTGCATCGTCTCATTCTCTTTAAAGTCACTTTAAGCACCTTCTAAACCTCATTTTGCATCGTCTCATTCTCTTTAAAGTAACCTTAAGCACCTTCTAAACCTCATTTTGCATCGTCTCATTCTCTTTAAAGTCACCTTAAGCACCTTCTAAACACCATTTTGCATCGTCTCATTCTCTTTAAAGTCACCTTAAGCACCTTCTAAACCTCATTTTGCATCGTCTCATTCTCTTTAAAGTCACCTTAAGCACCTTCTAAACACCATTTTGCATCGTCTCATTCTCTTTAAAGTCACTTTAAGCACCTTCTAAACCTCATTTTGCATCGTCTCATTCTCTTTAAAGTCACTTTAAGCACCTTCTAAACCTCATTTTGCATCGTCTCATTCTCTTTAAAGTCACTTTAAGCACCTTCTAAACCTCATTTTGCATCGTCCTCATTCTCTTTAAAGTCACCTTAAGCACCCTTCTAACACCATTTTGCATCGTCTCATTCTCTTTAAAGTCACCTTAAGCACCTTCTAAACACCATTTTGCATCGTCTCATTCTCTTTAAAGTAACCTTAAGCACCTTCTAAACACCATTTTGCATCGTCTCATTCTCTTTAAAGTCACTTTAAGCACCTCTAAACCTCATTTTGCATCGTCTCATTCTCTTTAAAGTCACTTTAAGCACCTTCTAAACCTCATTTTGCAATCGTCTCATTCTCTTTAAAGTCACCTTAAGCACCTTCTAAACACCATTTTGCATCGTCTCATTCTCTTTAAAGTCACTTTAAGCACCTTCTAAACACCATTTTGCATCGTCTCATTCTCTTTAAAGTCACTTTAAGCACCTTCTAAACCTCATTTTGCATCGTCTCATTCTCTTTAAAGTCACTTTAAGCACCTTCTAAACCTCATTTTGCATCGTCTCATTCTCTTTAAAAGTAACCTTAAGCACCTTCTAAACACCATTTTGCATCGTCTCATTCTCTTTAAAGTCACCTTAAGCACCTTCTAAACCTCATTTTGCATCGTCTCATTCTCTTTAAAAGTAACCTTAAGCACCTTCTAAACACCATTTTGCATCGTCTCATTCTCTTTCAAAGTCACCTTAAGCACCTTCTAAACCTCATTTTGCATCGTCTCATTCTCCTTAAAGTCACTTTAAGCACCTCTAAACCTCATTTTGCATCGTCTCATTCTCTTTAAAGTCACCTTAAGCACCTTCTAAACACCATTTTGCATCGTCTCATTCTCTTTAAAGTAACCTTAAGCACCTTCTAAACCTCATCTTTTGCATCGTCTCATCTCTCTTTACAAGTCACCTTAAGCACCTTCTAAACACCATTTTGCATCGTCTCATTCTCTTTAAAGTCACCTTAAGCACCTCTAAACCTCATTTTGCATCGTCTCATTCTCTCTTAAAGTCACCTTAAGCACCTTCTAAACACCATTTTGCATCGTCTCATTCTCTTTAAAGTCACTTTAAGCACCTTCTAAACCTCATTTTGCATCGTCTCATTCTCTTAAAGTGACTTTAAGCACCTTCTAAACCCTCATTTTTGCATCGTCTCATTCTCTTTAAAGTCACTTTAAGCACCTTCTAAACCTCATTTTGCATCGTCTCATTCTCTTTAAAGTCACCTTAAGCACCTTCTAAACACCATTTTGCATCGTCTCATTCTCTTTAAAGTCACCTTAAGCACCTTCTAAACACCATTTTGCATCGTCTCATTCTCTTTAAAGTAACCTTAAGCACCTTCTAAACACCATTTTGCATCGTCTCATTCTCTTTAAAGTCACTTTAAGCACTTCTAAACCTCATTTTGCATCGTCTCATTCTCTTTAAAGTCACTTTAAGCACCTTCTAAACCTCATTTTGCATCGTCTCATTCTCTTTAAAGTAACCTTAAGCACCTTCTAAACACCATTTTGCATCGTCTCATTCTCTTTAAAGTCACTTTAAGCACCTTCTAAACACCATTTTGCATCGTCTCATTCTCTTTAGAGTCACTTTAAGCACCTTCTAAACCTCATTTTGCATCGTCTCATTCTCTTTAAAGTCACTTTAAGCACCTTCTAAACCTCATTTTGCATCGTCTCATTCTCTTTAAAGTCACCTTAAGCACCTTCTAAACACCATTTTGCATCGTCTCATTCTCTTTAAAGTCACTTTAAGCACCTTCTAAACCTCATTTTGCATCGTCTCATTCTCTTTAAAGTAACCTTAAGCACCTTCTAAACACCATTTTGCATCGTCTCATTCTCTTTAAAGTCACTTTAAGCACCTTCTAAACACCATTTTGCATCGTCTCATTCTCTTTAAAGTCACTTTAAGCACCTTCTAAACACCTTTTTGCATCGTCTCATTCTCTTTAAAGTCACCTTAAGCACCTTCTAAACCTCATTTTGCATCGTCTCATTCTCTTTAAAGTCACCTTAAGCACCTTCTAAACACCGTTTTGCATCGTCTCATTCTCTTTAAAGTCACTTTAAGCACCTTCTAAACCTCATTTTGCATCGTCTCATTCTCTTTAAAGTCACTTTAAGCACCTTCTAAACCTCATTTTGCATCGTCTCATTCTCTTTAAAGTCACCTTAAGCACCTTCTAAACACCATTTTGCATCGTCTCATTCTCTTTAAAGTCACCTTAAGCACCTTCTAAACACCATTTTGCATCGTCTCATTCTCTTTAAAGTCACCTTAAGCACCTTCTAAACCTCATTTTGCATCGTCTCATTCTCTTTAAAGTCACCTTAAGCACCTTCTAAACACCATTTTGCATCGTCTCATTCTCTTTAAAGTCACCTTAAGCACCTTCTAAACCTCATTTTGCATCGTCTCATTCTCTTTAAAGTCACTTTAAGCACCTTCTAAAACCTCATTTTGCATCGTCTCATTCTCTTTAAAGTCACCTTAAGCACCTTCTAAAACACCATTTTGCATCGTCTCATTCTCGTTTAAAGTCACTTTAAGCACCTTCTAAACCTCATTTTGCATCGTCTCATTCTCTTTAAAGTCACTTTAAGCACCTTCTAAACACCATTTTGCATCGTCTCATTCTCTTTAAAGTAACCTTAAGCACCTTCTAAACACCCATTTTGCATCGTCTCATTCTCTTTAAAGTCACTTTAAGCACCTTCTAAACACCATTTTGCATCGTCCTCATTCTCTTCAAAGTCACTTTAAGCACCTTCTAAACACCATTTTGCATCGTCTCATTCTCTTTAAAAGTCACCTTAAGCACCTTCTAAACCTCATTTTGCATCGTCTCATTCTCTTTAAAGTCACTTTAAGCACCTTCTAAACCTCATTTTGCATCGTCTCATTCTCTTTAAAGTCACCTTAAGCACCTTCTAAACACCATTTTGCATCGTCTCATTCTCTTTAAAGTCACCTTAAGCACCTTCTAAACACCATTTTGCATCGTCTCATTCTCTTTAAAGTCACCTTAAGCACCTTCTAAACACATTTTGCATCGTCTCATTCTCTTTAAAGTCACCTTAAGCACCTTCTAAACCTCATTTTGCATCGTCTCATTCTCTTTAAAGTCACCTTAAGCACCTTCTAAACCTCATTTTGCATCGTCTCATTCTCTTTAAAGTCACTTTAAGCACCTTCTAAACACCATTTTGCATCGTCTCATTCTCTTTAAAGTCACTTTAAGCACCTTCTAAACACCATTTTGCATCGTCTCATTCTCTTTAAAGTCACTTTAAGCACCTTCTAAACACCATTTTGCATCGTCTCATTCTCTTTAAGTCACCTTAAGCACCTTCTAAACACCATTTTGCATCGTCTCATTCTCTTTAAAGTCACTTTAAGCACCTTCTAAACCTCATTTTGCATCGTCTCATTCTCTTTAAAGTCACTTTAAGCACCTTCTAAACCTCATTTTGCATCGTCTCATTCTCTTTAAAGTCACCTTAAGCACCTTCTAAACCTCATTTTGCATCGTCTCATTCTCTTTAAAGTCACTTTAAGCACCTTCTAAACACCATTTTGCATCGTCTCATTCTCTTTAAAGTAACCTTAAGCACCTTTCTAAACACCATTTTGCATCGTCTCATTCTCTTTAAAGTCACCTTAAGCACCTTCTAAACCTCATTTTGCATCGTCTCATTCTCTTTAAAGTCACCTTAAGCACCTTCTAAACCTCATTTTGCATCGTCTCATTCTCTTTAAAGTAACCTTAAGCACCTTCTAAAACACCATTTTGCATCGTCTCATTCTCTTTAAAGTCACCTTAAGCACCTTCTAAACACCATTTTGCATCGTCTCATTCTCTTTAAAGTCACTTTAAGCACCTTCTAAACCTCATTTTGCATCGTCTCATTCTCTTTAAAGTCACCTTAAGCACCTTCTAAACCTCATTTTGCATCGTCTCATTCTCTTTAAAGTCACCTTAAGCACCTTCTAAACACCATTTTGCATCGTCTCATTCTCTTTAAAGTCACTTTAAGCACCTTCTAAACACCATTTTGCATCGTCTCATTCTCTTTAAAGTCACCTTAAGCACCTTCTAAAACACCATTTTGCATCGTCTCATTCTCTTTAAAGTAACCTTAAGCACCTTCTAAACACCATTTTGCATCGTCTCATTCTCTTAAAGTCACCTTAAGCACCTTCTAAACACCATTTTGCATCGTCTCATTCTCTTTAAAGTCACCTTAAGCACCTTCTAAACACCATTTTGGCATCGTCTCATTCTCTTTAAAGTCACCTTAAGCACCACCTTCTAAACCTCATTTTGCATCGTCTCATTCTCTTTAAAGTAACCTTAAGCACCTTCTAAACACCATTTTGCATCGTCTCATTCTCTTTAAAGTCACTTTAAGCACCTTCTAAACCTCATTTTGCATCGTCTCATTCTCTTTAAAGTCACTTTAAGCACCTTCTAACCTCATTTTGCATCGTCTCATTCTCTTTAAAGTCACCTTAAGCACCTTCTAAACACCATTTTGCATCGTCTCATTCTCTTTAAAGTCACCTTAAAGCACCTTCTAAACCTCATTTTGCATCGTCTCATTCTCTTTAAAGTCACTTTAAGCACCTTCTAAACACCATTTTGCATCGTCTCATTCTCTTTAAAGTCACTTTAAGCACCTTTTAAACCTCATTTTGCATCGTCTCATTCTCTTTAAAGTCACTTTAAGCACCTTCTAAACACCATTTTGCATCGTCTCATTCTCTTTAAAGTCACTTTAAGCACCTTCTAAACACCATTTTGCATCGTCTCATTCTCTTTAAAGTCACTTTAAGCACCTTCTAAACACCATTTTGCATCGTCTCATTCTCTTTAAAGTCACCTTAAGCACCTTCTAAACACCATTTTGCATCGTCTCATTCTCTTTAAAGTCACTTTAAGCACCTTCTAAAACCTCATTTTGCATCGTCTCATTCTCTTTAAAGTCACCTTAAGCACCTTCTAAACACCATTTTGCATCGTCTCATTCTCTTTAAAGTCACCTTAAGCACCTTCTAAACACCATTTTGCATCGTCTCTTTCTCTTTAAAGTCACTTTAAGCACCTTCTAAACACCATTTTGCATCGTCTCATTCTCTTTAAGTCACTTTAAGCACCTTCTAAACACCATTTTGCATCGTCTCATTCTCTTTAAAGTCACCTTAAGCACCTTCTAAACCTCATTTTGCATCGTCTCATTCTCTTTAAAGTCACTTTAAGCACCTTCTAAACCTCATTTTGCATCGTCTCATTCTCTTTAAAGTCACCTTAAGCACCTTCTAAACACCATTTTGCATCGTCTCATTCTCTTTTAAGTCACTTTAAGCACCTTCTAAACCTCATTTTGCATCGTCTCATTCTCTTTAAAGTCACCTTAAGCACCTTCTAAACACCATTTTGCATCGTCTCATTCTCTTTAAAGTCACTTTAAGCACCTTCTAAACCTCATTTTGCATCGTCTCATTCTCTTTAAAGTCACCTTAAGCACCTTCTAAACACCATTTTGCATCGTCTCATTCTCTTTAAAGTCACTTTAAGCACCTTCTAAACACCATTTTGCATCGTCTCATTCTCTTTAAAGTCACCTTAAGCACCTTCTAAACACCATTTTGCATCGTCTCATTCTCTTTAAAGTCACTTTAAGCACCTTCTAAAACACCAATTTTGCATCGTCTCATTCTCTTTAAAGTCACTTAAGCACCTTCTAAACCTCATTTTGCATCGTCTCATTCTCTTTAAAGTAACCTTAAGCACCTTCTAAACACCATTTTGCATCGTCTCATTCTCTTTAAAGTCACCTTAAGCACCTTCTAAACACCATTTTGCATCGTCTCATTCTCTTTAAAGTCACTTTAAGCACCTTCTAAACCTCATTTTGCATCGTCTCATTCTCTTTAAAGTCACCTTAAGCACCTTCTAAACCTCATTTTGCATCGTCTCATTCTCTTTAAAGTCACCTTAAGCACCTTCTAAACACCATTTTGCATCGTCTCATTCTCTTTAAAGTCACTTTAAGCACCTTCTAAACACCATTTTGCATCGTCTCATTCTCTTTAAAGTCACCTTAAGCACCTTCTAAACACCATTTTGCATCGTCTCATTCTCTTTAAAGTAACCTTAAGCACCTTCTAAACACCATTTTGCATCGTCTCATTCTCTTTAAAGTCACTTTAAGCACCTTCTAAACCTCATTTTGCATCGTCTCATTCTCTTTAAAGTCACTTTAAGCACCTTCTAAACACCATTTTGCATCGTCTCATTCTCTTTAAAGTCACTTTAATGCACCTTCTAAACCTCATTTTGCATCGTCTCATTCTCTTTAAAGTCACCTTTAAAGTCACCTTAAGCACCTTCTAAACACCATTTTGCATCGTCTCATTCTCTTTAAAGTCACCTTTAAGCACCTTCTAAACACCATTTTGCATCGTCTCATTCTCTTTAAAGTCACTTTAAGCACCTTCTAAACACCATTTTGCATCGTCTCATTCTCTTTAAAGTCACCTTAAGCACCTTCTAAACACCATTTTGCATCGTCTCATTCTCTTTAAAGTCACTTTAAGCACCTTCTAAACACCATTTTGCATCGTCTCATTCTCTTAAGTCACTTTAAGCACCTTCTAAACACCATTTTGCATCGTCCTAATCTCTTAACCTCTTTGCATCGTCTCATCTTAAGCACCTTCTAAACACCATTTTGCATCGTCTCATTCTCTTTAAAGTCCTTTAGCACCTTCTAAACACCATTTTGCATCGTCTCATTCTCTTTAAAGTCACCTTAAGCACCTTCTAAACACCATTTTGCATCGTCTCATTCTCTTTAAAGTCACCTTAAGCACCTTCTAAACACCATTTTGCATCGTCTCATTCTCTTTAAAGTCACTTTAAGCACCTTCTAAACACCATTTTGCATCGTCTCATTCTCTTTAAAGTCACCTTAAGCACCTTCTAAACCTCATTTTGCATCGTCTCATTCTCTTTAAAGTCACCTTAAGCACCTTCTAAACATCATTTTGCATCGTCTCATTCTCTTTAAAGTAACCTTAAGCACCTTCTAAACACCATTTTGCATCGTCTCATTCTCTTTAAAGTCACTTAAGCACCTTCTAAACCTCATTTTGCATCGTCTCATTCTCTTTAAAGTCACCTTAAGCACCTTCTAAACACCATTTTGCATCGTCTCATTCTCTTTAAAGTAACCTTAAGCACCTTTTAAACACCATTTTGCATCGTCCTCATTCTCTTTAAAGTCACCTTAAGCACCTTCTAAACACCATTTTGCATCGTCTCATTCTCTTTAAAGTCACTTTAAGCACCTTCTAAACCTCATTTTGCATCGTCTCATTCTCTTTAAAGTCACTTTAAGCACCTTCTAAACACCATTTTGCATCGTCTCATTCTCTTTAAAGTCACCTTAAGCACCTTCTAAACACCATTTTGCATCGTCTCATTCTCTTTAAAGTCACTTTAAGCACCTTCTAAACCTCATTTTGCATCGTCTCATTCTCTTTAAAGTAACCTTAAGCACCTTCTAAACACCATTTTGCATCGTCTCATTCTCTTTAAAGTCACCTTAAGCACCTTCTAAACACCATTTTGCATCGTCTCATTCTCTTTAAAGTCACTTTAAGCACCTTCTAAACCTCATTTTGCATCGTCTCATTCTCTTTAAAGTCACCTTAAGCACCTTCTAAAACCTCATTTTGCATCGTCTCATTCTCTTTAAAGTCACCTTAAGCACCTTCTAAACACCATTTTGCATCGTCTCATTCTCTTTAAAGTCACTTTAAGCACCTTCTAAACACCATTTTGCATCGTCTCATTCTCTTTAAAGTCACCTTAAGCACCTTCTAAACACCATTTTTGCATCGTCTCATTCTCTTTAAAGTCACCTTAAGCACCTTCTAAACACCATTTTGCATCGTCTCATTCTCTTTAAAGTCACCTTAAGCACCTTCTAAACACCATTTTGCATCGTCTCATTCTCTTTAAAAGTCACCTTAAGCACCTTCTAAACACCATTTTGCATCGTCTCATTCTCTTTAAAGTCACTTTAAGCACCTTCTAAACACCATTTTGCATCGTCTCATTCTCTTTAAAGTCACCTTAAGCACCTTCTAAACCTCATTTTGCATCGTCTCATTCTCTTTAAAGTCACTTTAAGCACCTTCTAAACCTCATTTTGCATCGTCTCATTCTCTTTAAAGTAACCTTAAGCACCTTCTAAACACCATTTTGCATCGTCTCATTCTCTTTAAAGTCACTTAAGCACCTTCTAAACCTCATTTTGCATCGTCTCATCTCTTTAAAGTCACCTTAAGCACCTTCTAAACCATTTTGCATCGTCTCATTCTCTTTAAAGTCACTTTAAGCACCTTCTAAACCTCATTTTGCATCGTCTCATTCTCTTTAAAGTCACCTTAAGCACCTTCTAAACACCATTTTGCATCGTCTCATTCTCTTTAAAGTCACTTTAAGCACCTTCTAAACACCATTTTGCATCGTCTCATTCTCTTTAAAGTCACCTTAAGCACCTTCTAAACACCATTTTTGCATCGTCTCATTCTCTTTAAAGTCACTTTAAGCACCTTCTAAACACCATTTTGCATCGTCTCATTCTCTTTAAAGTCACTTTAAGCACCTTCTAAACCTCATTTTGCATCGTCTCATTCTCTTTAAAGTAACCTTAAGCACCTTCTAAACCTCATTTTGCATCGTCTCATTCTCTTTAAAGTAACCTTAAGCACCTTCTAAACACCATTTTGCATCGTCTCATTCTCTTTAAAGTCACTTTAAGCACCTTCTAAACCTCATTTTGCATCGTCTCATTCTCTTTAAAGTCACCTTAAGCACCTTCTAAACACCATTTTGCATCGTCTCATTCTCTTTAAAGTCACCTTTAAGCACCTTCTAAACCTCATTTTGCATCGTTCATTCTCTTTAAAGTCACCTTAAGCACCTTCTAAACCAATTTGCATCGTCTCATTCTCTTTAAAGTCACTTTAAGCACCTTCTAAACACCATTTTGCATCGTCTCATTCTCTTTAAAGTCCCTTAAGCACCTTCTAAAACACCATTTTGCATCGTCTCATTCTCTTTAAAGTCACCTTAAGCACCTTCTAAACACCATTTTGCATCGTCTCATTCTCTTTAAAGTCACTTTAAGCACCTTCTAAACACCATTTTGCATCGTCTCATTCTCTTTAAAGTCACCTTAAGCACCTTCTAAACCCATTTTGCATCGTCTCATTCTCTTTAAAGTCACCTTAAGCACCTTCTAAACACCATTTTGCCATCGTCCTCATTCTCT
>NW_026689958.1:0-37473 GCF_943734765.1 Anopheles ziemanni | reverse complement strand
AGAGAATGAGACGATGCAAAATGGTGTTTAGAAGGTGCTTAAGGTGACTTTAAAGAGAATGAGACGATGCAAAATGAGGTTTAGAAGGTGCTTAAAGTGACTTTAAAGAGAATGAGACGATGCAAAATGGTGTTTAGAAGGTGCTTAAGTGACTTTAAAGAGAATGAGACGATGCAAAATGGTGTTTAGAAGGTGCTTAAAGTGACTTTAAAGAGAATGAGACGATGCAAAATGGTGTTTAGAAGGTGCTTAAAGTGACTTTAAAGAGAATGAGACGATGCAAAATGGTGTTTAGAAGGTGCTTAAGGTGACTTTAAAGAGAATGAGACGATGCAAAATGAGGTTTAGAAGGTGCTTAAAGTGACTTTAAAGAGAATGAGACGATGCAAAATGGTGTTTAGAAGGTGCTTAAGGTGACTTTAAAGAGAATGAGACGATGCAAAATGAGGTTTAGAAGGTGCTTAAAGTGACTTTAAAGAGAATGAGACGATGCAAAATGAGGTTTAGAAGGTGCTTAAAGTGACTTTAAAGAGAATGAGACGATGCAAAATGAGGTTTAGAAGGTGCTTAAAGTGACTTTAAAGAGAATGAGACGATGCAAAATGGTGTTTAGAAGGTGCTTAAAGTGACTTTAAAGAGAATGAGACGATGCAAAATGAGGTTTAGAAGGTGCTTAAAGTGACTTTAAAGAGAATGAGACGATGCAAAATGGTGTTTAGAAGGTGCTTAAAGTGACTTTAAAGAGAATGAGACGATGCAAAATGAGGTTTAGAAGGTGCTTAAAGTGACTTTAAAGAGAATGAGACGATGCAAAATGAGGTTTAGAAGGTGCTTAAAGTCACTTTAAAGAGAATGAGACGATGCAAAATTAGGTTTAGAAGGTGCTTAAAGTGACTTTAAAGAGAATGAGACGATGCAAAATGAGGTTTAGAAGATGCTTAAAGTGACTTTAAAGAGAATGAGACGATGCAAAATGGTGTTTAGAAGGTGCTTAAAGTGACTTTAAAGAGAATGAGACGATGCAAAATGGTGTTTAGAAGGTGCTTAAAGTGACTTTAAAGAGAATGAGACGATGCAAAATGGTGTTTAGAAGGTGCTTAAAGTGACTTTAAAGAGAATGAGACGATGCAAAATGGTGTTTAGAAGGTGCTTAAAGTGACTTTAAAGAGAATGAGACGATGCAAAATGGTGTTTAGAAGGTGCTTAAAGTGACTTTAAAGAGAATGAGACGATGCAAAATGGTGTTTAGAAGGTGCTTAAAGTGACTTTAAAGAGAATGAGACGATGCAAAATGGTGTTTAGAAGGTGCTTAAGGTGACTTTAAAGAGAATGAGACGATGCAAAATGAGGTTTAGAAGGTGCTTAAAGTGACTTTAAAGAGAATGAGACGATGCAAAATGGTGTTTAGAAGGTGCTTAAGGTGACTTTAAAGAGAATGAGACGATGCAAAATGAGGTTTAGAAGGTGCTTAAAGTGACTTTAAAGAGAATGAGACGATGCAAAATGGTGTTTAGAAGGTGCTTAAAGTGACTTTAAAGAGAATGAGACGATGCAAAATGAGGTTTAGAAGGTGCTTAAAGTGACTTTAAAGAGAATGAGACGATGCAAAATGAGGTTTAGAAGGTGCTTAAAGTGACTTTAAAGAGAATGAGACGATGCAAAATGGTGTTTAGAAGGTGCTTAAGGTGACTTTAAAGAGAATGAGACGATGCAAAATGAGGTTTAGAAGGTGCTTAAAGTGACTTTAAAGAGAATGAGACGATGCAAAATGGTGTTTAGAAGGTGCTTAAAGTGACTTTAAAGAGAATGAGACGATGCAAAATGGTGTTTAGAAGGTGCTTAAGGTGACTTTAAAGAGAATGAGACGATGCAAAATGAGGTTTAGAAGGTGCTTAAAGTGACTTTAAAGAGAATGAGACGATGCAAAATGGTGTTTAGAAGGTGCTTAAGGTGACTTTAAAGAGAATGAGACGATGCAAAATGAGGTTTAGAAGGTGCTTAAAGTGACTTTAAAGAGAATGAGACGATGCAAAATGGTGTTTAGAAGGTGCTTAAAGTGACTTTAAAGAGAATGAGACGATGCAAAATGGTGTTTAGAAGGTGCTTAAAGTGACTTTAAAGAGAATGAGACGATGCAAAATGAGGTTTAGAAGGTGCTTAAAGTGACTTTAAAGAGAATGAGACGATGCAAAATGGTGTTTAGAAGGTGCTTAAGGTGACTTTAAAGAGAATGAGACGATGCAAAATGAGGTTTAGAAGGTGCTTAAAGTGACTTTAAAGAGAATGAGACGATGCAAAATGGTGTTTAGAAGGTGCTTAAGGTGACTTTAAAGAGAATGAGACGATGCAAAATGAGGTTTAGAAGGTGCTTAAAGTGACTTTAAAGAGAATGAGACGATGCAAAATGGTGTTTAGAAGGTGCTTAAGGTGACTTTAAAGAGAATGAGACGATGCAAAATGAAATTTAGAAGGTGCTTAAAGTGACTTTAAAGAGAATGAGACGATGCAAAATGAGGTTTAGAAGGTGCTTAAAGTGACTTTAAAGAGAATGAGACGATGCAAAATGAGGTTTAGAAGGTGCTTAAAGTGACTTTAAAGAGAATGAGACGATGCAAAATGAGGTTTAGAAGGTGCTTAAAGTGACTTTAAAGAGAATGAGACGATGCAAAATGGTGTTTAGAAGGTGCTTAAGGTGACTTTAAAGAGAATGAGACGATGCAAAATGAGGTTTAGAAGGTGCTTAAAGTGACTTTAAAGAGAATGAGACGATGCAAAATGGTGTTTAGAAGGTGCTTAAAGTGACTTTAAAGAGAATGAGACGATGCAAAATGGTGTTTAGAAGGTGCTTAAGGTGACTTTAAAGAGAATGAGACGATGCAAAATGAGGTTTAGAAGGTGCTTAAAGTGACTTTAAAGAGAATGAGACGATGCAAAATGGTGTTTAGAAGGTGCTTAAGGTGACTTTAAAGAGAATGAGACGATGCAAAATGAGGTTTAGAAGGTGCTTAAAGTGACTTTAAAGAGAATGAGACGATGCAAAATGGTGTTTAGAAGGTGCTTAAAGAGAATGAGACGATGCAAACTTTAAAGAGAATGAGACGATGCAAAATGGTGTTTAGAAGGTGCTTAAAGTGACTTTAAAGAGAATGAGACGATGCAAAATGGTGTTTAGAAGGTGCTTAAGGTGACTTTAAAGAGAATGAGACGATGCAAAATGAGGTTTAGAAGGTGCTTAAAGTGACTTTAAAGAGAATGAGACGATGCAAAATGGTGTTTAGAAGGTGCTTAAAGTGACTTTAAAGAGAATGAGACGATGCAAAATGGTGTTTAGAAGGTGCTTAAAGTGACTTTAAAGAGAATGAGACGATGCAAAATGGTGTTTAGAAGGTGCTTAAAGTGACTTTAAAGAGAATGAGACGATGCAAAATGGTGTTTAGAAGGTGCTTAAAGTGACTTTAAAGAGAATGAGACGATGCAAAATGAGGTTTAGAAGGTGCTTAAAGTGACTTTAAAGAGAATGAGACGATGCAAAATGGTGTTTAGAAGGTGCTTAAGGTGACTTTAAAGAGAATGAGACGATGCAAAATGAGGTTTAGAAGGTGCTTAAAGTGACTTTAAAGAGAATGAGACGATGCAAAATGGTGTTTAGAAGGTGCTTAAGGTGACTTTAAAGAGAATGAGACGATGCAAAATGAGGTTTAGAAGGTGCTTAAAGTGACTTTAAAGAGAATGAGACGATGCAAAATGAGGTTTAGAAGGTGCTTAAAGTGACTTTAAAGAGAATGAGACGATGCAAAATGGTGTTTAGAAGGTGCTTAAGGTGACTTTAAAGAGAATGAGACGATGCAAAATGAGGTTTAGAAGGTGCTTAAAGTGACTTTAAAGAGAATGAGACGATGCAAAATGAGGTTTAGAAGGTGCTTAAAGTCACTTTAAAGAGAATGAGACGATGCAAAATGAGGTTTAGAAGGTGCTTAAAGTGACTTTAAAGAGAATGAGACGATGCAAAATGAGGTTTAGAAGATGCTTAAAGTGACTTTAAAGAGAATGAGACGATGCAAAATGGTGTTTAGAAGGTGCTTAAAGTGACTTTAAAGAGAATGAGACGATGCAAAATGGTGTTTAGAAGGTGCTTAAAGTGACTTTAAAGAGAATGAGACGATGCAAAATGGTGTTTAGAAGGTGCTTAAAGTGACTTTAAAGAGAATGAGACGATGCAAAATGGTGTTTAGAAGGTGCTTAAAGTGACTTTAAAGAGAATGAGACGATGCAAAATGAGGTTTAGAAGGTGCTTAAAGTGACTTTAAAGAGAATGAGACGATGCAAAATGGTGTTTAGAAGGTGCTTAAAGTGACTTTAAAGAGAATGAGACGATGCAAAATGGTGTTTAGAAGGTGCTTAAGGTGACTTTAAAGATAATGAGACGATGCAAAATGAGGTTTAGAAGGTGCTTAAAGTGACTTTAAAGAGAATGAGACGATGCAAAATGGTGTTTAGAAGGTGCTTAAGGTGACTTTAAAGAGAATGAGACGATGCAAAATGAGGTTTAGAAGGTGCTTAAAGTGACTTTAAAGAGAATGAGACGATGCAAAATGGTGTTTAGAAGGTGCTTAAAGTGACTTTAAAGAGAATGAGACGATGCAAAATGAGGTTTAGAAGGTGCTTAAAGTGACTTTAAAGAGAATGAGACGATGCAAAATGAGGTTTAGAAGGTGCTTAAAGTGACTTTAAAGAGAATGAGACGATGCAAAATGGTGTTTAGAAGGTGCTTAAGGTGACTTTAAAGAGAATGAGACGATGCAAAATGAGGTTTAGAAGGTGCTTAAAGTGACTTTAAAGAGAATGAGACGATGCAAAATGGTGTTTAGAAGGTGCTTAAAGTGACTTTAAAGAGAATGAGACGATGCAAAATGGTGTTTAGAAGGTGCTTAAGGTGACTTTAAAGAGAATGAGACGATGCAAAATGAGGTTTAGAAGGTGCTTAAAGTGACTTTAAAGAGAATGAGACGATGCAAAATGGTGTTTAGAAGGTGCTTAAGGTGACTTTAAAGAGAATGAGACGATGCAAAATGAGGTTTAGAAGGTGCTTAAAGTGACTTTAAAGAGAATGAGACGATGCAAAATGGTGTTTAGAAGGTGCTTAAAGTGACTTTAAAGAGAATGAGACGATGCAAAATGGTGTTTAGAAGGTGCTTAAAGTGACTTTAAAGAGAATGAGACGATGCAAAATGAGGTTTAGAAGGTGCTTAAAGTGACTTTAAAGAGAATGAGACGATGCAAAATGGTGTTTAGAAGGTGCTTAAGGTGACTTTAAAGAGAATGAGACGATGCAAAATGAGGTTTAGAAGGTGCTTAAAGTGACTTTAAAGAGAATGAGACGATGCAAAATGGTGTTTAGAAGGTGCTTAAGGTGACTTTAAAGAGAATGAGACGATGCAAAATGAGGTTTAGAAGGTGCTTAAAGTGACTTTAAAGAGAATGAGACGATGCAAAATGGTGTTTAGAAGGTGCTTAAGGTGACTTTAAAGAGAATGAGACGATGCAAAATGAGGTTTAGAAGGTGCTTAAAGTGACTTTAAAGAGAATGAGACGATGCAAAATGAGGTTTAGAAGGTGCTTAAAGTGACTTTAAAGAGAATGAGACGATGCAAAATGAGGTTTAGAAGGTGCTTAAAGTGACTTTAAAGAGAATGAGACGATGCAAAATGAGGTTTAGAAGGTGCTTAAAGTGACTTTAAAGAGAATGAGACGATGCAAAATGGTGTTTAGAAGGTGCTTAAGGTGACTTTAAAGAGAATGAGACGATGCAAAATGAGGTTTAGAAGGTGCTTAAAGTGACTTTAAAGAGAATGAGACGATGCAAAATGGTGTTTAGAAGGTGCTTAAAGTGACTTTAAAGAGAATGAGACGATGCAAAATGGTGTTTAGAAGGTGCTTAAGGTGACTTTAAAGAGAATGAGACGATGCAAAATGAGGTTTAGAAGGTGCTTAAAGTGACTTTAAAGAGAATGAGACGATGCAAAATGGTGTTTAGAAGGTGCTTAAAGTGACTTTAAAGAGAATGAGACGATGCAAAATGAGGTTTAGAAGGTGCTTAAAGTGACTTTAAAGAGAATGAGACGATGCAAAATGAGGTTTAGAAGGTGCTTAAAGTGACTTTAAAGAGAATGAGACGATGCAAAATGAGGTTTAGAAGGTGCTTAAAGTGACTTTAAAGAGAATGAGACGATGCAAAATGAGGTTTAGAAGGTGCTTAAAGTGACTTTAAAGAGAATGAGACGATGCAAAATGAGGTTTAGAAGGTGCTTAAAGTGACTTTAAAGAGAATGAGACGATGCAAAATGGTGTTTAGAAGGTGCTTAAGGTGACTTTAAAGAGAATGAGACGATGCAAAATGAGGTTTAGAAGGTGCTTAAAGTGACTTTAAAGAGAATGAGACGATGCAAAATGGTGTTTAGAAGGTGCTTAAAGTGACTTTAATGAGAATGAGACGATGCAAAATGAGGTTTAGAAGGTGCTTAAAGTGACTTTAAAGAGAATGAGACGATGCAAAATGGTGTTTAGAAGGTGTTTAAAGTGACTTTAAAGAGAATGAGACGATGCAAAATGGTGTTTAGAAGGTGCTTAAGGTGACTTTAAAGAGAATGAGACGATGCAAAATGAGGTTTAGAAGGTGCTTAAAGTGACTTTAAAGAGAATGAGACGATGCAAAATGGTGTTTAGAAGGTGCTTAAGGTGACTTTAAAGAGAATGAGACGATGCAAAATGAGGTTTAGAAGGTGCTTAAAGTGACTTTAAAGAGAATGAGACGATGCAAAATGGTGTTTAGAAGGTGCTTAAGGTGACTTTAAAGAGAATGAGACGATGCAAAATGAGGTTTAGAAGGTGCTTAAAGTGACTTTAAAGAGAATGAGACGATGCAAAATGAGGTTTAGAAGGTGCTTAAGGTGACTTTAAAGAGAATGAGACGATGCAAAATGAGGTTTAGAAGGTGCTTAAAGTGACTTTAAAGAGAATGAGACGATGCAAAATGGTGTTTAGAAGGTGCTTAAGGTGACTTTAAAGAGAATGAGACGATGCAAAATAGTGTTTAGAAGGTGCTTAAGGTGACTTTAAAGAGAATGAGACGATGCAAAATGAGGTTTAGAAGGTGCTTAAGGTGACTTTAAAGAGAATGAGACGATGCAAAATGAGGTTTAGAAGGTGCTTAAGGTGACTTTAAAGAGAATGAGACGATGCAAAATGGTGTTTAGAAGGTGCTTAAGGTGACTTTAAAGAGAATGAGACGATGCAAAATGAGGTTTAGAAGGTGCTTAAAGTGACTTTAAAGAGAATGAGACGATGTAAAATGAGGTTTAGAAGGTGCTTAAAGTGACTTTAAAGAGAATGAGACGATGCAAAATGAGGTTTAGAAGGTGCTTAAAGTGACTTTAAAGAGAATGAGACGATGCAAAATGAGGTTTAGAAGGTGCTTAAAGTGACTTTAAAGAGAATGAGACGATGCAAAATGGTGTTTAGAAGGTGCTTAAGGTGACTTTAAAGAGAATGAGACGATGCAAAATGAGGTTTAGAAGGTGCTTAAAGTGACTTTAAAGAGAATGAGACGATGCAAAATGGTGTTTAGAAGGTGCTTAAAGTGACTTTAAAGAGAATGAGACGATGCAAAATGAGGTTTAGAAGGTGCTTAAAGTGACTTTAAAGAGAATGAGACGATGCAAAATGGTGTTTAGAAGGTGCTTAAGGTGACTTTAAAGAGAATGAGACGATGCAAAATGAGGTTTAGAAGGTGCTTAAAGTGACTTTAAAGAGAATGAGACGATGCAAAATGAGGTTTAGAAGGTGCTTAAAGTCACTTTAAAGAGAATGAGACGATGCAAAATGAGGTTTAGAAGGTGCTTAAAGTGACTTTAAAGAGAATGAGACGATGCAAAATGAGGTTTAGAAGGTGCTTAAAGTGACTTTAAAGAGAATGAGACGATGCAAAATGGTGTTTAGAAGGTGCTTAAAGTGACTTTAAAGAGAATGAGACGATGCAAAATGGTGTTTAGAAGGTGCTTAAAGTGACTTTAAAGAGAATGAGACGATGCAAAATGGTGTTTAGAAGGTGCTTAAAGTGACTTTAAAGAGAATGAGACGATGCAAAATGGTGTTTAGAAGGTGCTTAAAGTTACTTTAAAGAGAATGAGACGATGCAAAATGGTGTTTAGAAGGTGCTTAAAGTGACTTTAAAGAGAATGAGACGATGCAAAATGGTGTTTAGAAGGTGCTTAAGGTGACTTTAAAGAGAATGAGACGATGCAAAATGAGGTTTAGAAGGTGCTTAAAGTGACTTTAAAGAGAATGAGACGATGCAAAATGGTGTTTAGAAGGTGCTTAAGGTGACTTTAAAGAGAATGAGACGATGCAAAATGAGGTTTAGAAGGTGTTTAAAGTGACTTTAAAGAGAATGAGACGATGCAAAATGGTGTTTAGAAGGTGCTTAAAGTGACTTTAAAGAGAATGAGACGATGCAAAATGGTGTTTAGAAGGTGCTTAAAGTGACTTTAAAGAGAATGAGACGATGCAAAATGAGGTTTAGAAGGTGCTTAAAGTGACTTTAAAGAGAATGAGACGATGCAAAATGGTGTTTAGAAGGTGCTTAAGGTGACTTTAAAGAGAATGAGACGATGCAAAATGAGGTTTAGAAGGTGCTTAAAGTGACTTTAAAGAGAATGAGACGATGCAAAATGGTGTTTAGAAGGTGCTTAAGGTGACTTTAAAGAGAATGAGACGATGCAAAATGAGGTTTAGAAGGTGCTTAAAGTGACTTTAAAGAGAATGAGACGATGCAAAATGGTGTTTAGAAGGTGCTTAAAGTGACTTTAAAGAGAATGAGACGATGCAAAATGGTGTTTAGAAGGTGCTTAAGGTGACTTTAAAGAGAATGAGACGATGCAAAATGAGGTTTAGAAGGTGCTTAAAGTGACTTTAAAGAGAATGAGACGATGCAAAATGGTCTTTAGAAGGTGCTTAAAGTGACTTTAAAGAGAATGAGACGATGCAAAATGGTGTTTAGAAGGTGCTTAAAGTGACTTTAAAGAGAATGAGACGATGCAAAATGGTGTTTAGAAGGTGCTTAAAGTGACTTTAAGGAGAATGAGACTATGCAAAATGGTGTTTAGAAGGTGCTTAAGGTGACTTTAAAGAGAATGAGACGATGCAAAATGAGGTTTAGAAGGTGCTTAAAGTGACTTTAAAGAGAATGAGACGATGCAAAATGGTGTTTAGAAGGTGCTTAAGGTGACTTTAAAGAGAATGAGACGATGCAAAATGAGGTTTAGAAGGTGCTTAAAGTGACTTTAAAGAGAATGAGACGATGCAAAATGGTGTTTAGAAGGTGCTTAAGGTGACTTTAAAGAGAATGAGACGATGCAAAATGAGGTTTAGAAGGTGCTTAAAGTGACTTTAAAGAGAATGAGACGATGCAAAATGGTGTTTAGAAGGTGCTTAAAGTGACTTTAAAGAGAATGAGACGATGCAAAATGGTGTTTAGAAGGTGCTTAAAGTGACTTTAAAGAGAATGAGACGATGCAAAATGGTGTTTAGAAGGTGCTTAAAGAGACTTTAAAGAGAATGAGACGATGCAAAATGAGGTTTAGAAGGTGCTTAAAGTGACTTTAAAGAGAATGAGACGATGCAAAATGAGGTTTAGAAGGTGCTTAAAGTGACTTTAAAGAGAATGAGACGATGCAAAATGAGGTTTAGAAGGTGCTTAAAGTGACTTTAAAGAGAATGAGACGATGCAAAATGGTGTTTAGAAGGTGCTTAAGGTGACTTTAAAGAGAATGAGACGATGCAAAATGAGGTTTAGAAGGTGCTTAAAGTGACTTTAAAGAGAATGAGACGATGCAAAATGGTGTTTAGAAGGTGCTTAAAGTGACTTTAAAGAGAATGAGACGATGCAAAATGGTGTTTAGAAGGTGCTTAAGGTGACTTTAAAGAGAATGAGACGATGCAAAATGAGGTTTAGAAGGTGCTTAAAGTGACTTTAAAGAGAATGAGACGATGCAAAATGGTGTTTAGAAGGTGCTTAAGGTGACTTTAAAGAGAATGAGACGATGCAAAATGAGGTTTAGAAGGTGCTTAAAGTGACTTTAAAGAGAATGAGACGATGCAAAATGGTGTTTAGAAGGTGCTTAAAGTGACTTTAAAGAGAATGAGACGATGCAAAATGAGGTTTAGAAGGTGCTTAAAGTGACTTTAAAGAGAATGAGACGATGCAAAATGGTGTTTAGAAGGTGCTTAAAGTGACTTTAAAGAGAATGAGACGATGCAAAATGGTGTTTAGAAGGTGCTTAAGGTGACTTTAAAGAGAATGAGACGATGCAAAATGAGGTTTAGAAGGTGCTTAAAGTGACTTTAAAGAGAATGAGACGATGCAAAATGGTGTTTAGAAGGTGCTTAAAGTGACTTTAAAGAGAATGAGACGATGCAAAATGGTGTTTAGAAGGTGCTTAAGGTGACTTTAAAGAGAATGAGACGATGCAAAATGAGGTTTAGAAGGTGCTTAAAGTGACTTTAAAGAGAATGAGACGATGCAAAATGGTGTTTAGAAGGTGCTTAAAGTGACTTTAAAGAGAATGAGACGATGCAAAATGGTGTTTAGAAGGTGCTTAAAGTGACTTTAAAGAGAATGAGACGATGCAAAATGGTCTTTAGAAGGTGCTTAAAGTGACTTTAAAGAGAATGAGACGATGCAAAATGGTGTTTAGAAGGTGCTTAAGGTGACTTTAAAGAGAATGAGACGATGCAAAATGAGGTTTAGAAGGTGCTTAAAGTGACTTTAAAGAGAATGAGACGATGCAAAATGGTGTTTAGAAGGTGCTTAAAGTGACTTTAAAGAGAATGAGACGATGCAAAATGGTGTTTAGAAGGTGCTTAAGGTGACTTTAAAGAGAATGAGACGATGCAAAATGAGGTTTAGAAGGTGCTTAAAGTGACTTTAAAGAGAATGAGACGATGCAAAATGGTGTTTAGAAGGTGCTTAAAGTGACTTTAAAGAGAATGAGACGATGCAAAATGGTGTTTAGAAGGTGCTTAAAGTGACTTTAAAGAGAATGAGACGATGCAAAATGAGGTTTAGAAGGTGCTTAAAGTGACTTTAAAGAGAATGAGACGATGCAAAATGAGGTTTAGAAGGTGCTTAAAGTGACTTTAAAGAGAATGAGACGATGCAAAATGGTGTTTAGAAGGTGCTTAAGGTGACTTTAAAGAGAATGAGACGATGCAAAATGAGGTTTAGAAGGTGCTTAAAGTGACTTTAAAGAGAATGAGACGATGCAAAATGGTGTTTAGAAGGTGCTTAAAGTGACTTTAAAGAGAATGAGACGATGCAAAATGAGGTTTAGAAGGTGCTTAAAGTGACTTTAAAGAGAATGAGACGATGCAAAATGGTGTTTAGAAGGTGCTTAAAGTGACTTTAAAGAGAATGAGACGATGCAAAATGAGGTTTAGAAGGTGCTTAAAGTGACTTTAAAGAGAATGAGACGATGCAAAATGGTGTTTAGAAGGTGCTTAAGGTGACTTTAAAGAGAATGAGACGATGCAAAATGAGGTTTAGAAGGTGCTTAAGGTGACTTTAAAGAGAATGAGACGATGCAAAATGAGGTTTAGAAGGTGCTTAAGGTGACTTTAAAGAGAATGAGACGATGCAAAATGGTGTTTAGAAGGTGCTTAAGGTGACTTTAAAGAGAATGAGACGATGCAAAATGAGGTTTAGAAGGTGCTTAAAGTGACTTTAAAGAGAATGAGACGATGCAAAATGGTGTTTAGAAGGTGCTTAAAGTGACTTTAAAGAGAATGAGACGATGCAAAATGGTGTTTAGAAGGTGCTTAAGGTGACTTTAAAGAGAATGAGACGATGCAAAATGAGGTTTAGAAGCTGCTTAAAGTGACTTTAAAGAGAATGAGACGATGCAAAATGAGGTTTAGAAGGTGCTTAAAGTGACTTTAAAGAGAATGAGACGATGCAAAATGGTGTTTAGAAGGTGCTTAAGGTGACTTTAAAGTGAATGAGACGATGCAAAATGAGGTTTAGAAGGTGCTTAAAGTGACTTTAAAGAGAATGAGACGATGCAAAATGGTGTTTAGAAGGTGCTTAAGGTGACTTTAAAGAGAATGAGACGATGCAAAATGAGGTTTAGAAGGTGCTTAAAGTGACTTTAAAGAGAATGAGACGATGCAAAATGAGGTTTAGAAGGTGCTTAAAGTGACTTTAAAGAGAATGAGACGATGCAAAATGGTGTTTAGAAGGTGCTTAAGGTGACTTTAAAGAGAATGAGACGATGCAAAATGAGGTTAAGAAGGTGCTTAAAGTCACTTTAAAGAGAATGAGACGATGCAAAATGGTGTTTAGAAGGTGCTTAAAGTGACTTTAAAGAGAATGAGACGATGCAAAATGGTGTTTAGAAGGTGCTTAAGGTGACTTTAAAGAGAATGAGACGATGCAAAATGGTGTTTAGAAGATGCTTAAAGTGACTTTAAAGAGAATGAGACGATGCAAAATGGTGTTTAGAAGGTGCTTAAGGTGACTTTAAAGAGAATGAGACGATGCAAAATGAGGTTTACAAGGTGCTTAAAGTGACTTTAAAGAGAATGAGACGATGCAAAATGGTGTTTAGAAGGTGCTTAAGGTGACTTTAAAGAGAATGAGACGATGCAAAATGAGGTTTAGAAGGTGCTTAAAGTGACTTTAAAGAGAATGAGACGATGCAAAATGGTGTTTAGAAGGTGCTTAAGGTGACTTTAAAGAGAATGAGACGATGCAAAATGAGGTTTAGAAGGTGCTTAAAGTGACTTTAAAGAGAATGAGACGATGCAAAATGAGGTTTAGAAGGTGCTTAAAGTGACTTTAAAGAGAATGAGACGATGCAAAATGGTGTTTAGAAGGTGCTTAAAGTGACTTTAAAGAGAATGAGACGATGCAAAATGGTGTTTAGAAGGTGCTTAAAGTGACTTTAAAGAGAATGAGACGATGCAAAATGAGGTTTAGAAGGTGCTTAAAGTGACTTTAAAGAGAATGAGACGATGCAAAATGAGGTTTAGAAGGTGCGTAAAGTGACTTTAAAGAGAATGAGACGATGCAAAATGGTGTTTAGAAGGTGCTTAAGGTGACTTTAAAGAGAATGAGACGATGCAAAATGAGGTTTAGAAGGTGCTTAAAGTGACTTTAAAGAGAATGAGACGATGCAAAATGGTGTTTAGAAGGTGCTTAAAGTGACTTTAAAGAGAATGAGACGATGCAAAATGAGGTTTAGAAGGTGCTTAAAGTGACTTTAAAGAGAATGAGACGATGCAAAATGAGGTTTAGAAGGTGCTTAAAGTGACTTTAAAGAGAATGAGACGATGCAAAATGGTGTTTAGAAGGTGCTTAAAGTGACTTTAACGAGAATGAGACGATGCAAAATGAGGTTTAGAAGGTGCTTAAAGTGACTTTAAAGAGAATGAGACGATGCAAAATGAGGTTTAGAAGGTGCTTAAAGTGACTTTAAAGAGAATGAGACGATGCAAAATGAGGTTTAGAAGGTGCTTAAAGTGACTTTAAAGAGAATGAGACGATGCAAAATGAGGTTTAGAAGGTGCTTAAAGTGACTTTAAAGAGAATGAGACGATGCAAAATGGTGTTTAGAAGGTGCTTAAGGTGACTTTAAAGAGAATGAGACGATGCAAAATGAGGTTTAGAAGGTGCTTAAAGTGACTTTAAAGAGAATGAGACGATGCAAAATGGTGTTTAGAAGGTGCTTAAGGTGACTTTAAAGAGAATGAGACGATGCAAAATGAGGTTTAGAAGGTGCTTAAAGTGACTTTAAAGAGAATGAGACGATGCAAAATGAGGTTTAGAAGGTGCTTAAAGTGACTTTAAAGAGAATGAGACGATGCAAAATGAGGTTTAGAAGGTGCTTAAAGTGACTTTAAAGAGAATGAGACGATGCAAAATGGTGTTTAGAAGGTGCTTAAAGTGACTTTAAAGAGAATGAGACGATGCAAAATGAGGTTTAGAAGGTGCTTAAAGTGACTTTAAAGAGAATGAGACGATGCAAAATGGTGTTTAGAAGGTGCTTAAAGTGACTTTAAAGAGAATGAGACGATGCAAAATGGTGTTTAGAAGGTGCTTAAGGTGACTTTAAAGAGAATGAGACGATGCAAAATGGTGTTTAGAAGGTGCTTAAGGTGACTTTAAAGAGAATGAGACGATGCAAAATGAGGTTTAGAAGGTGCTTAAAGTGACTTTAAAGAGAATGAGACGATGCAAAATGGTGTTTAGAAGGTGCTTAAGGTGACTTTAAAGAGAATGAGACGATGCAAAATGAGGTTTAGAAGGTGCTTAAAGTGACTTTAAAGAGAATGAGACGATGCAAAATGAGGTTTAGAAGGTGCTTAAAGTGACTTTAAAGAGAATGAGACGATGCAAAATGAGGTTTAGAAGGTGCTTAAAGTGACTTTAAAGAGAATGAGACGATGCAAAATGGTGTTTAGAAGGTGCTTAAGGTGACTTTAAAGAGAATGAGACGATGCAAAATGAGGTTTAGAAGGTGCTTAAAGTGACTTTAAAGAGAATGAGACGATGCAAATTGGTGTTTAGAAGGTGCTTAAGGTGACTTTAAAGAGAATGAGACGATGCAAAATGAGGTTTAGAAGGTGCTTAAAGTGACTTTAAAGAGAATGAGACGATGCAAAATGAGGTTTAGAAGGTGCTTAAAGTGACTTTAAAGAGAATGAGACGATGCAAAATGAGGTTTAGAAGGTGCTTAAAGTGACTTTAAAGAGAATGAGACGATGCAAAATGGTGTTTTGAAGGTGCTTAAAGTGACTTTAAAGAGAATGAGACGATGCAAAATGAGGTTTAGAAGGTGCTTAAAGTGACTTTAAAGAGAATGAGACGATGCAAAATGGTGTTTAGAAGGTGCTTAAGGTGACTTTAAAGAGAATGAGACGATGCAAAATGGTGTTTAGAAGGTGCTTAAAGTGACTTTAAAGAGAATGAGACGATGCAAAATGGTGTTTAGAAGGTGCTTAAAGTGACTTTAAAGAGAATGAGACGATGCAAAATGGTGTTTAGAAGGTGCTTAAGGTGACTTTAAAGAGAATGAGACGATGCAAAATGGTGTTTAGAAGGTGCTTAAAGTGACTTTAAAGAGAATGAGACGATGCAAAATGGTGTTTAGAAGGTGCTTAAGGTGACTTTAAAGAGAATGAGACGATGCAAAATGGTGTTTAGAAGGTGCTTAAGGTGACTTTAAAGAGAATGAGACGATGCAAAATGAGGTTTAGAAGGTGCTTAAAGTGACTTTAAAGAGAATGAGACGATGCAAAATGAGGTTTAGAAGGTGCTTAAAGTGACTTTAAAGAGAATGAGACGATGCAAAATGGTGTTTAGAAGGTGCTTAAGGTGACTTTAAAGAGAATGAGACGATGCAAAATGGTGTTTAGAAGGTGCTTAAGGTGACTTTAAAGAGAATGAGACGATGCAAAATGAGGTTTAGAAGGTGCTTAAAGTGACTTTAAAGAGAATGAGACGATGCAAAATGAGGTTTAGAAGGTGCTTAAAGTCACTTTAAAGAGAATGAGACGATGCAAAATGGTGTTTAGAAGGTGCTTAAAGTGACTTTAAAGAGAATGAGACGATGCAAAATGAGGTTTAGAAGGTGCTTAAAGTGACTTTAAAGAGAATGAGACGATGCAAAATGGTGTTTAGAAGGTGCTTAAAGTGACTTTAAAGAGAATGAGACGATGCAAAATGGTGTTTAGAAGGTGCTTAAGGTGACTTTAAAGAGAATGAGACGATGCAAAATGAGGTTTAGAAGGTGCTTAAAGTGACTTTAAAGAGAATGAGACGATGCAAAATGGTGTTTAGAAGGTGCTTAAGGTGACTTTAAAGAGAATGAGACGATGCAAAATGAGGTTTAGAAGGTGCTTAAAGTGACTTTAAAGAGAATGAGACGATGCAAAATGGTGTTTAGAAGGTGCTTAAGGTGACTTTAAAGAGAATGAGACGATGCAAAATGAGGTTTAGAAGGTGCTTAAAGTGACTTTAAAGAGAATGAGACGATGCAAAATGAGGTTTAGAAGGTGCTTAAAGTGACTTTAAAGAGAATGAGACGATGCAAAATGAGGTTTAGAAGGTGCTTAATGTGACTTTAAAGAGAATGAGACGATGCAAAATGGTGTTTAGAAGGTGCTTAAGGTGACTTTAAAGAGAATGAGACGATGCAAAATGGTGTTTAGAAGGTGCTTAAAGTGACTTTAAAGAGAATGAGACGATGCAAAATGAGGTTTAGAAGGTGCTTAAGGTGACTTTAAAGAGAATGAGACGATGCAAAATGGTGTTTAGAAGGTGCTTAAAGTGACTTTAAAGAGAATGAGACGATGCAAAATGGTGTTTAGAAGGTGCTTAAAGTGACTTTAAAGAGAATGAGACGATGCAAAATGGTGTTTAGAAGGTGCTTAAAGTGACTTTAAAGAGAATGAGACGATGCAAAATGGTGTTTAGAAGGTGCTTAAGGTGACTTAAAAGAGAATGAGACGATGCAAAATGAGGTTTAGAAGGTGCTTAAAGTGACTTTAAAGAGAATGAGACGATGCAAAATGGTGTTTAGAAGGTGCTTAAAGTGACTTTAAAGAGAATGAGACGATGCAAAATGGTGTTTAGAAGGTGCTTAAGGTGACTTTAAAGAGAATGAGACGATGCTAAATGAGGTTTAGAAGGTGCTTAAAGTGACTTTAAAGAGAATGAGACGATGCAAAATGGTGTTTAGAAGGTGCTTAAGGTGACTTTAAAGAGAATGAGACGATGCAAAATGGTGTTTAGAAGGTGCTTAAAGTGACTTTAAAGAGAATGAGACGATGCAAAATGGTGTTTAGAAGGTGCTTAAGGTGACTTTAAAGAGGATGAGCCGATTTTTCTCTTCATATCATATGGATCCATCATATGGCCATCTTGCTTGCTTGTGTGGTAACTTGATAGTGTATTTCTGACAGACCCAATCTGGGACTTAGCCGATTTTTCTCTTCATATCATATGGATCCATCACTAGGACATCTTGCTTGCTTGTGTGGTAACTTGGAAGTGTATTTCTGACAGACCCAATCTGGGACTTAGCCGATTTTTCTCGTCATATCATATGGATCCATCATATGGCCATCTTGCTTGCTTGTGTGGTAACTTGGAAGTGTATTTCCGACAGACCCAATCTCGGACTTAGCCGATTTGTCTCTTCATATCATATGGATCCATCACTAGGCCATCTTGCTTGCTTGCGTGGTAACTTGGAAGTGTATTTCTGACAGACCCAATCTCGGACTTAGCCGATTTTTCTTTTCATATTATATGAATCCATCACTAGGCCATCCAGCTTGCTTGTGTGGCAACTTGGAAGTGTAATTCTGACAGACCCAATCTCGGACTTAGCCGATTTTTCTCTTCATATCATATGGATCCATCACTAGGCCATCTTGCTTGCTTGTGTGGCAACTTGGAAGTGTAATTCTGACAGACCCAATCTCGGACTTAGCCGATTTTTCTCTTCATATCATATGGATCCATCACTAGGCCATCTTGCTTGCTTGTGTGGTAACTTGATAGTGTATGTCTGACAGACCCGATCTCGGACTTAGCCGATTTTTCTCTTCATATCATATGGATCCATCACTAGGCCATCTTGCTTGCTTGTGTGGTAACTTGATAGTGTATGTCTGACAGACCCAATCTCGGACTTAGCCGATTTTTCTCTTCATATCATATGGATCCATCACTAGGCCATCTTGCTTGCTTGTGTGGTAACTTGGAAGTGTATTTCTGACAGACCCAATCTCGGACTTAGCCGATTTTTCTCTTCATATTATATGGATCCATCACTAGGCCATGTTGCTTGCTTGTGTGGTAACTTGATAGTGTATTTCTGACAGACCCAATCTCGGACTTAGCCGATTTTTCTCTTCATATCATATGGATCCATCCTTAGGCCATCTTGCTTGCTTGTGTGGTAACTTGATAGTGTATTTCTGACAGACCCAATCTGGGACTTAGCCGATTTTTCTCTTCATATCATATGGATCCATCACTAGACCATCTTGCTTGCTTGTGTGGTAACTTGGAAGTGTATTTCAGACAGACCCAATCTGGGACTTAGCCGATTTTTCTCTTCATATTATATGGATCCATCACTAGGCCATCTTGCTTGCTTGTGTGGTAACTTGATAGTGTATTTCCGACCGACCCAATCTCGGACTTAGCCGATTTTTCTCTTCATATCATATGGATCCATCATATGGCCATCTTGCTTGCTTGTGTGGTAACTTGATAGTGTATTTCTGACAGACCCAATCTCGGACTTAGCCGATTTTTCGCTTCATATCATATGGATCCATCATATGGCCATCTTGCTTGCTTGTGTGGTAACTTGATAGTGTATTTCTGACAAAAAATGAGGTTTAGAAGGTGGTTAAAGTGACTTTAAAGAGAATGAGACGATGCAAAATGAGGTTTAGAAGGTGCTTAAAGTGACTTTAAAGAGAATGAGACGATGCAAAATGGTGTTTAGAAGGTGCTTAAAGTGACTTTAAAGAGAATGAGACGATGCAAAATGAGGTTTAGAAGGTGCTTAAAGTGACTTTAAAGAGAATGAGACGATGCAAAATGGTGTTTAGAAGGTGCTTAAAGTGACTTTAAAGAGAATGAGACGATGCAAAATGAGGTTTAGAAGGTGCTTAAAGTGACTTTAAAGAGAATGAGACGATGCAAAATGAGGTTTAGAAGGTGCTTAAAGTGACTTTAAAGAGAATGAGACGATGCAAAATGGTGTTTAGAAGGTGCTTAAAGTGACTTTAAAGAGAATGAGACGATGCAAAATGAGGTTTAGAAGGTGCTTAAAGTGACTTTAAAGAGAATGAGACGATGCAAAATGAGGTTTAGAAGGTGCTTAAAGTGACTTTAAAGAGAATGAGACGATGCAAAATGGTGTTTAGAAGGTGCTTAAGGTGACTTTAAAGAGAATGAGACGATGCAAAATGAGGTTTAGAAGGTGCTTAAGGTGACTTTAAAGAGAATGAGACGATGCAAAATGAGGTTTAGAAGGTGCTTAAAGTGACTTTAAAGAGAATGAGACGATGCAAAATGGTGTTTAGAAGGTGCTTAAAGTGACTTTAAAGAGAATGAGACGATGCAAAATGGTGTTTAGAAGGTGCTTAAAGTGACTTTAAAGAGAATGAGACGATGCAAAATGAGGTTTAGAAGGTGCTTAAAGTGACTTTAAAGAGAATGAGACGATGCAAAATGGTGTTTAGAAGGTGCTTAAGGTGACTTTAAAGAGAATGAGACGATGCAAAATGAGGTTTAGAAGGTGCTTAAAGTGACTTTAAAGAGAATGAGACGATGCAAAATGAGGTTTAGAAGGTGCTTAAAGTGACTTTAAAGAGAATGAGACGATGCAAAATGGTGTTTAGAAGGTGCTTAAGGTGACTTTAAAGAGAATGAGACGATGCAAAATGAGGTTTAGAAGGTGCTTAAAGTGACTTTAAAGAGAATGAGACGATGCAAAATGGTGTTTAGAAGGTGCTTAAAGTGACTTTAAAGAGAATGAGACGATGCAAAATGGTGTTTAGAAGGTGCTTAAGGTGACTTTAAAGAGAATGAGACGATGCAAAATGGTGTTTAGAAGGTGCTTAAGGTGACTTTAAAGAGAATGAGACGATGCAAAATGAGGTTTAGAAGGTGCTTAAAGTGACTTTAAAGAGAATGAGACGATGCAAAATGAGGTTTAGAAGGTGCTTAAAGTGACTTTAAAGAGAATGAGACGATGCAAAATGGTGTTTAGAAGGTGCTTAAAGTGACTTTAAAGAGAATGAGACGATGCAAAATGGTGTTTAGAAGGTGCTTAAGGTGACTTTAAAGAGAATGAGACGATGCAAAATGAGGTTTAGAAGGTGCTTAAAGTGACTTTAAAGAGAATGAGACGATGCAAAATGGTGTTTAGAAGGTGCTTAAAGTGACTTTAAAGAGAATGAGACGATGCAAAATGGTGTTTAGAAGGTGCTTAAAGTGACTTTAAAGAGAATGAGACGATGCAAAATGAGGTTTAGAAGGTGCTTAAAGTGACTTTAAAGAGAATGAGACGATGCAAAATGAGGTTTAGAAGGTGCTTAAAGTGACTTTAAAGAGAATGAGACGATGCAAAATGGTGTTTAGAAGGTGCTTAAAGTGACTTTAAAGAGAATGAGACGATGCAAAATGGTGTTTAGAAGGTGCTTAAAGTGACTTTAAAGAGAATGAGACGATGCAAAATGGTGTTTAGAAGGTGCTTAAAGTGACTTTAAAGAGAATGAGACGATGCAAAATGGTGTTTAGAAGGTGCTTAAAGTGACTTTAAAGAGAATGAGACGATGCAAAATGGTGTTTAGAAGGTGCTTAAAGTGACTTTACAGAGAATGAGACGATGCAAAATGGTGTTTAGAAGGTGCTTAAAGTGACTTTAAAGAGAATGAGACGATGCAAAATGGTGTTTAGAAGGTGCTTAAAGTGACTTTAAAGAGAATGAGACGATGCAAAATGGTGTTTAGAAGGTGCTTAAAGTGACTTTAAAGAGAATGAGACGATGCAAAATGGTGTTTAGAAGGTGCTTAAAGTGACTTTAAAGAGAATGAGACGATGCAAAATGGTGTTTAGAAGGTGCTTAAAGTGACTTTAAAGAGAATGAGACGATGCAAAATGGTGTTTAGAAGGTGCTTAAAGTGACTTTAAAGAGAATGAGACGATGCAAAATGGTGTTTAGAAGGTGCTTAAAGTGACTTTAAAGAGAATGAGACGATGCAAAATGGTGTTAAGAAGGTGCTTAAAGTGACTTTAAAGAGAATGAGACGATGCAAAATGGTGTTTAGAAGGTGCTTAAAGTGACTATAAAGAGAATGAGACGATGCAAAATGGTGTTTAGAAGGTGCTTAAAGTGACTATAAAGAGAATGAGACGATGCAAAATGGTGTTTAGAAGGTGCTTAAAGTGACTTTAAAGAGAATGAGACGATGCAAAATGGTGTTAAGAAGGTGCTTAAAGTGACTTTAAAGAGAATGAGACGATGCAAAATGAGGTTTAGAAGGTGCTTAAAGTGACTTTAAAGAGAATGAGACGATGCAAAATGAGGTTTAGAAGGTGCTTAAAGTGACTTTAAAGAGAATGAGACGATGCAAAATGAGGTTTAGAAGGTGCTTAAAGTGACTTTAAAGAGAATGAGACGATGCAAAATGAGGTTTAGAAGGTGCTTAAAGTGACTTTTAAGAGAATGAGACGATGCAAAATGAGGTTTAGAAGGTGCTTAAAGTGACTTTTAAGAGAATGAGACGATGCAAAATGAGGTTTAGAAGGTGCTTAAAGTGACTTTAAAGAGAATGAGACGATGCAAAATGAGGTTTAGAAGGTGCTTAAAGTGACTTTAAAGAGAATGAGACGATGCAAAATGGTGTTTAGAAGGTGCTTAAAGTGACTTTAAAGAGAATGAGACGATGCAAAATGAGGTTTAGAAGGTGCTTAAAGTGACTTTAAAGAGAATGAGACGATGCAAAATGAGGTTTAGAAGGTGCTTAAAGTGACTTTAAAGAGAATGAGACGATGCAAAAATGAGGTTTAGAAGGTGCTTAAAGTGACTTTAAAGAGAATGAGACGATGCAAAATGAGGTTTAGAAGGTGCTTAAAGTGACTTTTAAGAGAATGAGACGATGCAAAATGAGGTTTAGAAGGTGCTTAAAGTGACTTTTAAGAGAATGAGACGATGCAAAATGAGGTTTAGAAGGTGCTTAAAGTGACTTTAAAGAGAATGAGACGATGCAAAATGAGGTTTAGAAGGTGCTTAAAGTGACTTTAAAGAGAATGAGACGATGCAAAATGGTGTTTAGAAGGTGCTTAGAGTGACTTTAAAGAGAATGAGACGATGCAAAATGAGGTTTAGAAGGTGCTTAAAGTGACTTTAAAGAGAATGAGACGATGCAAAATGGTGTTTAGAAGGTGCTTAAAGTGACTTTAAAGAGAATGAGACGATGCAAAATGAGGTTTAGAAGGTGCTTAAAGTGACTTTAAAGAGAATGAGACGATGCAAAATGGTGTTTAGAAGGTGCTCAAAGTGACTTTAAAGAGAATGAGACGATGCAAAATGGTGTTTAGAAGGTGCTTAAAGTGACTTTAAAGAGAATGAGACGATGCAAAATGAGGTTTAGAAGGTGCTTAAAGTGACTTTAACGAGAATGAGACGATGCAAAATGAGGTTTAGAAGGTGCTTAAAGTGACTTTAAAGAGAATGAGACGATGCAAAATGAGGTTTAGAAGGTGCTTAAAGTGACTTTAAAGAGAATGAGACGATGCAAAATGGTGTTTAGAAGGTGCTTAAAGTGACTTTAAAGAGAATGAGACGATGCAAAATGGTGTTTAGAAGGTGCTTAAAGTGACTTTAAAGAGAATGAGACGATGCAAAATGAGGTTTAGAAGGTGCTTAAAGTGACTTTAAAGAGAATGAGACGATGCAAAATGAGGTTTAGAAGGTGCTTAAAGTGACTTTAAAGAGAATGAGACGATGCAAAATGGTGTTTAGAAGGTGCTTAAAGTGACTTTAAAGAGAATGAGACGATGCAAAATGAGGTTAAGAAGGTGCTTAAAGTGACTTTAAAGAGAATGAGACGATGCAAAATGAGGTTTAGAAGGTGCTTAAAGTGACTTTAAAGAGAATGAGACGATGCAAAATGAGGTTTAGAAGGTGCTTAAAGTGACTTTAAAGAGTATGAGGCGATGCAAAATGGTGTTTAGAAGGTGCTTAAGGTGACTTTAAAGAGAATGAGACGATGCAAAATGAGGTTTAGAAGGTGCTTAAAGTGACTTTAAAGAGAATGAGACGATGCAAAATGAGGTTTAGAAGGTGCTTAAAGTGACTTTAAAGAGAATGAGACGATGCAAAATGGTGTTTAGAAGGTGCTTAAAGTGACTTTAAAGAGAATGAGACGATGCAAAATGAGGTTTAGAAGGTGCTTAAAGTGACTTTAAAGAGAATGAGACGATGCAAAATGAGGTTTAGAAGGTGCTTAAAGTGACTTTAAAGAGAATGAGACGATGCAAAATGGTGTTTAGAAGGTGCTTAAAGTGACTTTAAAGAGAATGAGACGATGCAAAATGGTGTTTAGAAGGTGCTTAAGGTGACTTTAAAGAGAATGAGACGATGCAAAATGAGGTTTAGAAGGTGCTTAAGGTGACTTTAAAGAGAATGAGACGATGCAAAATGAGGTTTAGAAGGTGCTTAAAGTGACTTTAACACGTTGACTGCCGTGGCTATCATTTTTGATAGCCAGTGATGTTTCCTGGGGGGCCATGGCTATCATTTTTGATAGCCACCTACCATGATTTTTGAAGTACTATATCTTCTAAATGACAACTCTTACCTACAAATCCTTTGGTAGTTACATAGTTTCATCTCTTGTCTAGCTTAATTTGTGGTTGGTTTTACAATAACTGTGGTATGAAAAAAGTTACAAGCTGTTTTAGTATAAGGTTTTTGTTTATTGAATCACATGTGAATCGCTTTGTCTCTTTCGCTAAATGTCGTTGCGTGTCTATTGGGTGAACGAGACGGAGGCAGTCACGCTGCTAATACGTAAGCCGTTTATTGGAGAAATCTTGAGGCGCTATTTATTTAATAATAACGCCAATAGAAATAAACAATAAGGTGTTAAAGGCAAAAAACCAGAAAAATATCAATTGCCGAGCTGTGTGTGTGCGCTTCGAGCACCTGTGCACTTCCCAGCAGGCCATGGCTATCAAAAATGATAGCCAGCGATATTGTATGAAGAAAAAGTTTGGCCTGCAGGGAAACATGACCAAAATAAGCGTGGCAGTCAACGTGTTAAAGAGAATGAGACGATGCAAAATGGTGTTTAGAAGGTGCTTAAAGTGACTTTAAAGAGAATGAGACGATGCAAAATGGTGTTTAGAAGGTGCTTAAGGTGACTTTAAAGAGAATGAGACGATGCAAAATGGTGTTTAGAAGGTGCTTAAGGTGACTTTAAAGAGAATGAGACGATGCAAAATGGTGTTTAGAAGGTGCTTAAAGTGACTTTAAAGAGAATGAGACGATGCAAAATGGTGTTTAGAAGGTGCTTAAGGTGACTTTAAAGAGAATGAGACGATGCAAAATGAGGTTTAGAAGGTGCTTAAGGTGACTTTAAAGAGAATGAGACGATGCAAAATGAGGTTTAGAAGGTGCTTAAAGTGACTTTAAAGAGAATGAGACGATGCAAAATGAGGTTTAGAAGGTGCTTAAAGTGACTTTAAAGAGAATGAGACGATGCAAAATGGTCTTTAGAAGGTGCTTAAGGTGACTTTAAAGAGAATGAGACGATGCAAAATGAGGTTTAGAAGGTGCTTAAAGTGACTTTAAAGAGAATGAGACGATGCAAAATAGTGTTTAGAAGGTGCTTAAGGTGACTTTAAAGAGAATGAGACGATGCAAAATGAGGTTTAGAAGGTGCTTAAGGTGACTTCAAAGAGAATGAGACGATGCAAAATGAGGTTTAGAAGGTGCTTAAAGTGACTTTAAAGAGAATGAGACGATGCAAAATGAGGTTTAGAAGGTGCTTAAAGTGACTTTAAAGAGAATGAGACGATGCAAAATGAGGTTTAGAAGGTGCTTAAGGTGACTTTAAAGAGAATGAGACGATGCAAAATGGTGTTTAGAAGGTGCTTAAGGTGACTTTAAAGAGAATGAGACGATGCAAAATGAGGTTTAGAAGGTGCTTAAAGTGACTTTAAAGAGAATGAGACGATGCAAAATGGTGTTTAGAAGGTGCTTAAAGTGACTTTAAAGAGAATGAGACGATGCAAAATGAGGTTTAGAAGGTGCTTAAGGTGACTTTAAAGAGAATGACGATGCAAAATGAGGTTTAGAAGGTGCTTAAAGTGACTTTAAAGAGAATGAGACGATGCAAAATGGTGTTTAGAAGGTGCTTAAGGTGACTTTAAAGAGAATGAGACGATGCAAAATGAGGTTTAGAAGGTGCTTAAAGTGACTTTAAAGAGAATGAGACGATGCAAAATGGTGTTTAGAAGGTGCTTAAAGTGACTTTAAAGAGAATGAGATGATGCAAAATGGTGTTTAGAAGGTGCTTAAGGTGACTTTAAAGAGAATGAGACGATGCAAAATGGTGTTTAGAAGGTGCTTAAGGTGACTTTAAAGAGAATGAGACGATGCAAAATGGTGTTTAGAAGGTGCTTAAAGTGACTTTAAAGAGAATGAGACGATGCAAAATGGTGTTTAGAAGGTGCTTAAAGTGACTTTAAAGAGAATGAGACGATGCAAAATGAGGTTTAGAAGGTGCTTAAAGTGACTTTAAAGAGAATGAGACGATGCAAAATGAGGTTTAGAAGGTGCTTAAAGTGACTTTAAAGAGAATGAGACGATGCAAAATGAGGTTTAGAAGGTGCTTAAAGTGACTTTAAAGAGAATGAGACGATGCAAAATGGTGTTTAGAAGGTGCTTAAGGTGACTTTAAAGAGAATGAGACGATGCAAAATGAGGTTTAGAAGGTGCTTAAAGTGACTGTTACGAACGTCCACTTTAAAAGTACTCGAACTGCTCGAGCCGTTCGGACCATACAAAATAGTTACCATAATAGCTGGCTAGGTTCGAACCCAGGAGCGGAATTGACAACGGAGTAGCCGGAAGGAGTGGAAATAAGCAAGCCAGTAGCAAGTCAGAAGCGGACGTAAAAGGACAAAAGTTTTATCGGTACGATCAAGGAATAAAATCAGTTGAGTGAATAAAATAACCTATGCTCGAGATCAAAACCTGTCCAAATCTAATTATTTCGAAGAGTGCAAGAACATTAAAAACCTTATTTGGGAACATTATAAAACTTTTTTCGCACTATCGTGTATCTTGGACTTGCTACTCATAGTAAAAGTAAAAGAAAAACGTGCCTTTGGTGAAATTGAGGACTGAACATGCCAAGAGTAACGCGAACACCGAAACCCACATCGAAACCCGCGCATGCGGAGAACCCGACAAATCCAGAAGCTTCAGGAAGCAGTATGATCGTGGGTTCAGACACGGTTTCGGCGAAGCACGTGCGTACGCCGATTATCGATTCTCCTGGAGCGTCAGTGTGCACCATGAATAAAGGAGAAAAGCCAACAAGTGAGCCATTGTGTGGTATAGTAGCCATAGAAAGTTCGGGAAACATAACCACAGCGGCAACCACAGAAGAGGTTATGGCGAAGCACGTGCGTGAGCCGAAAGTTCCTGGTACGTCAGTGTGTGCCACGGAACAAAAAGATATGTTGATAGGTGAGCGATCTGGAAATATTGTTCTCGCAAAGGCCATCAAGTCGGAGCGGGCCATGTCTGCGCTTTCCTCCCATAGTTCGCAAGCGTCATCAGTGCGTGTTCGTGAGCTGGAGCTTTCGTTGAGGAAATTGGAAGAAGAAAAAAACATCGAGCAGGCATATATTGCAAAAAAGTATGCGTTATTGTCCCTAGCAGCAGAACAAGACCAGGATGCCTGCTCCCTCTACAGCCGATCCAGTAAGACTAGTAGCCGCCAAACTAGTGCAGAGGCACCAATTAAGCAAAGCCATGCTCCGTCGGGGTCGCATACGATCGCCGAATCTAAAACACACTCTGGGCTGAATAAGGAGAAAGTAGCAGCACGTAAGGCGATTTCCCGAGAACTTCCAAAATTCGATGGGAACGCTGAAAATTGGCCGCTATTCATTGCAACCTACAACCGCACCACTGAAATGTGTGGCTTTACCGAGGAGGAGAATTTGATACGGTTGCAAAACGGCCTCATCGGGAAAGCGCTGGAAGCTGTGCGCAGTCTGTTGATGTACCCAAGCAACAATGCCCGGATAATAAATACATTGAGGGTGTTATACGGACAACCCGAGCGTATAATCCATCAACTGACTTTGAAGATAGGCGCTCTTCCCACCCCCAAAGAAGATAGACTGGAAACACTAGTGGATTTTGCGGTGGCAGTGCAAAATTACTGTGCAACTGTGGAGGCGTGCGACATTCCGGACTACCTATACAATGTTACACTACTGCACCAGTTAGTCGGAAAGCTTCCCCCCACAGTAAAGCTCCAGTGGGCACAACATAAAGCCACTTTACCCGAAGCTAACCTCTCGTCTTTTAGTGACTGGTTGTTCACTTTAGCCGAAGCGGTTAGTGGCGTTATAATACCGTCGACAACGGAGATGGATCAAAAGAAGCCGAGCGTGCCCCAGATGTCTGACAGACGAGGCAGGCGAGTAAACTCGCACACTGTAGACATACCTAGACGACGGACTACCGAAACAGGACAATGTTGTGTCGTTTGCAATAAGAACTGCAAGTTATTAACTGAATGCAAAACTTTTCAGCAAATGACACGTCAGGAGCGTTGGGAGGTGGTGAACCGGAACGCGCTTTGTAGGAGTTGCCTGCAGCAATACAAAGGCCCACCCGAAGCGTGCTGCAGTTTTCAACTGTGTGGAAAACACGGATGCGTGCGGAAACATCACCAGCTGCTGCACAACGAGCATCAACGAACCAACCCGTCGTTGCAACAGCCTCGCATCGATCCAAATCTAAACGTGTCCCACAACACCCACCTATCGGTATCCGGGTCGGTGTTGTTGAAATACGTACCAATAACGGTTGTAGGTGCGGGGAAGCAGATCGATACGTTTGCACTCCTGGACGAAGGATCGGAATTAACGCTCATCGATCAAGCGTTAGTCGACGAGATGGAACTGAATGGAAAGCTCAACCCGCTCAGCGTCAAGTGGTCCGATGGCACGATCAGGGCGGAACCAAAGTCGCAAATGGTAAACATTCAGATTGTTGCTGCAGGGCGAAAGTTCACTTTGAAGAAGGCTAGAACAGTAGCTCATCTCAAGCTCACACCTCAGACCGCAAATATGACTCATCTGGCTGATCGATACCAACATCTTAAAGGCTTGCCGTTAGTGTCTTACGAGAATGCTACACCGCGGATACTCATCGGTGCGAGTCATCCCCAAATAGCAGCAGCACGGAAAATAAAAGAAGGACGCTACGGGGAGCCACTAGCAGCAAAAACGAGCCTAGGCTGGACAGTATACGGTCCAGTAGGAGGTAACGCGGGTAAATCATCGAGTCCACCATCGTTATACATTCATCGCTATGAGGACAACGTAGACGCAGATATGCACCGTGCCCTGTTGGAGTATTTCTCGCTAGACAATATGGGCGTGACAAAACCTGCAAAACCGCTGATGGCCGCCGATGATGAGCGCGCGATGAACATTCTTCAAACCCGCACCAGTTTCAACGGAACGCGTTATGAGACAGGACTACTCTGGCGTTTTGATAACGTTAACTTGCCACCAAACAAAGATATGGCGCTGCGCAGACATCAAAACCTAGAGAGACGTATGGAAAAGTACCCAGAGCTTGCTCGTGTGCTCAAGCAAACCATAGCGGATTATTGTCGGAAGGACTACATACGTGAACTTTCCACAATCGAACAAGCAGACGTCAAGTGGTACCTTCCCATTTTTCCCGTCGTTAACCCTAACAAACCGGGGAAAGTCAGAATAGTGTGGGATGCAGCTGCCAAAACTTACCAAGGGCTATCCCTGAATTCTATGTTATTGAAAGGACCTGATCTCGTCACTCCATTGTTCGACATCCTACTTCGTTTCCGGGTTCATCGCATTGGTATAGCCGGAGATATCCGCGAGATGTTCCATCAAATTGGCATCATCGACGAGGACCAACGGTACCAGTGTTTTTTGTGGACAAAGGACGATGGGAAACCAGCAGTGTACGCAATGAAAGTCATGACCTTTGGAGCTTGCTGTTCGCCATGTACGGCACAATACATCAAGAACCTCAACGCAGATCAGTATCAAGCTAGTCATCCAGAGGCCTGGAGTGCTATCGTAAAGTCTCATTACGTGGATGACTTGCTGATAAGTGTTAAAACGGAGGCAGAGGCGGCGAAGCTGATCAACGACGTAGGCCTGGTACATGCAGCAGGGGGTTTTGAGATCAGGAATTGGATCTCAAACTCCACAGAAGTCATGTCAGCAGTTCAACAGAGCAGTCCCGTCAACAAATATTTAGATCTTTCCTCAGAACCATCGATGGAAAAAGTATTGGGAATGTGGTGGGACATCCAGAGCGACATGCTCACCTATAAAATCGGCTGGCAACGTTTTGACGAGGAGTTATTGACCGGTAAACGTCACCCAACCAAGCGAGAGATGCTTAAAGTTCTCATGACGATCTTCGACCCACTAGGCCTAATTGCACACTATCTGTGCTTTTTGAAGGTAGTGATTCAGGATGTTTGGCGATCTGGCGTCGACTGGGACGAAGAGGTGAACTCAGCAGAATACAACGAGTGGATTAAATGGGTGGAAGTTTTGCCGCAAGTGGAACAAGTACAAATCCGGAGCAAATGTCAACAATGTAAAAATGAGAGAGCAGTGCCAAAGCCACCGATGATGAGCGATTTACCACCCGGTCGACTAGCTGCATTTTCCCCGATATTTGCGCACACCGGCGTCGATTATTTTGGACCAATCGAGGTAGTTGTAGGCCGAAGCAACCAAAGGCGTTGGATAATGCTAGCAACGTGTCTCACTACACGGGCGATCCACATGGAAAAGGTGAATTCATTGACAACCAGTTCCTGCATCATGGCGATTAGAAATTTCATCACCAGACGAGGTCGTCCCCGCAAGTTCTACAGCGACCGAGGAACCAATTTTATAGGAGCGCAACGTGAACTGATTAGACTCGCAGAACACATCGACCTGAATGGACTAGCCACCGAATTCATCGACTCAGAGACGGACTGGGTATTTAATCCTCCACTTACGCCTCACATGGGCGGGTCATGGGAGCGACTAGTAAGAACCGTGAAGACGAATTTATCGGCAGTTTGTTCCTTCAAAAGCCTCACGGACGAGGTACTTACAAGCCTCACGGACGAGGTTCCGGCGCCTTATACGAGCGCCCGGCTACTAAGCTTGCAGTATTGGACGTTCTCCCGAATACAGAGTAAGACAATTAGGATTGTCGTACTGGGGGGGAGTGTTACGAACGTCCACTTTAAAAGTACTCGAACTGCTCGAGCCGTTCGGACCATACAAAATAGTTACCATAATAGCTGGCTAGGTTCGAACCCAGGAGCGGAATTGACAACGGAGTAGCCGGAAGGAGTGGAAATAAGCAAGCCAGTAGCAAGTCAGAAGCGGACGTAAAAGGACAAAAGTTTTATCGGTACGATCAAGGAATAAAATCAGTTGAGTGAATAAAATAACCTATGCTCGAGATCAAAACCTGTCCAAATCTAATTATTTCGAAGAGTGCAAGAACATTAAAAACCTTATTTGGGAACAGTGACTTTAAAGAGAATGAGACGATGCAAAATGAGGTTTAGAAGGTGCTTAAAGTGACTTTAAAGAGAATGAGACGATGCAAAATGGTGTTTAGAAGGTGCTTAAAGTGACTTTAAAGAGAATGAGACGATGCAAAATGGTGTTTAGAAGGTGCTTAAGGTGACTTTAAAGAGAATGAGACGATGCAAAATGAGGTTTAGAAGGTGCTTAAAGTGACTTTAAAGAGAATGAGACGATGCAAAATGAGGTTTAGAAGGTGCTTAAAGTGACTTTAAAGAGAATGAGACGATGCAAAATGGTGTTTAGAAGGTGCTTAAAGTGACTTTAAAGAGAATGAGACGATGCAAAATGGTGTTTAGAAGGTGCTTAAAGTGACTTTAAAGAGAATGAGACGATGCAAAATGGTGTTTAGAAGGTGCTTAAAGTGACTTTAAAGAGAATGAGACGATGCAAAATGAGGTTTAGAATTTGCTTAAAGTGACTTTAAAGAGAATGAGACGATGCAAAATGGTGTTTAGAAGGTGCTTAAAGTGACTTTAAAGAGAATGAGACGATGCAAAATGGTGTTTAGAAGGTGCTTAAAGTGACTTTAAAGAGAATGAGACGATGCAAAATGGTGTTTAGAAGGTGCTTAAAGTGACTTTAAAGAGAATGAGACGATGCAAAATGGTGTTTAGAAGGTGCTTAAGGTGACTTTAAAGAGAATGAGACGATGCAAAATGAGGTTTAGAAGGTGCTTAAAGTGACTTTAAAGAGAATGAGACGATGCAAAATGAGGTTTAGAAGGTGCTTAAAGTGACTTTAAAGAGAATGAGACGATGCAAAATGGTGTTTAGAAGGTGCTTAAAGTGACTTTAAAGAGAATGAGACGATGCAAAATGAGGTTTAGAAGGTGCTTAAAGTGACTTTAAAGAGAATGAGACGATGCAAAATGGTGTTTAGAAGGTGCTTAAGGTGACTTTAAAGAGAATGAGACGATGCAAAATGAGGTTTAGAAGGTGCTTAAAGTGACTTTAAAGAGAATGAGACGATGCAAAATGGTGTTTAGAAGGTGCTTAAGGTGACTTTAAAGAGAATGAGACGATGCAAAATGAGGTTTAGAAGGTGCTTAAAGTGACTTTAAAGAGAATGAGACGATGCAAAATGGTGTTTAGAAGGTGCTTAAGGTGACTTTAAAGAGAATGAGACGATGCAAAATTAGGTTTAGAAGGTGCTTAAAGTGACTTTAAAGAGAATGAGACGATGCAAAATGGTGTTTAGAAGGTGCTTAAAGTGACTTTAAAGAGAATGAGACGATGCAAAATGGTGTTTAGAAGGTGCTTAAAGTGACTTTAAAGAGAATGAGACGATGCAAAATGGTGTTTAGAAGGTGCTTAAAGTGACTTTAAAGAGAATGAGACGATGCAAAATGAGGATTAGAAGGCGCTTAAAGTGGCTTTAAAGAGAATGAGACGATGCAAAATGGTCTTTAGATGGTGCTTAAAGTGACTTTAAAGAGAATGAGACGATGCAAAATGAGGTTTAGAAGGTGCTTAAAGTGACTTTAAAGAGAATGAGACGAAGCAAAATGGTGTTTAGAAGGTGCTTAAAGTGACTTTAAAGAGAATGAGACGATGCAAAATGGTGTTTAGAAGGTGCTTAAAGTGACTTTAAAGAGAATGAGACGATGCAAAATGGTGTTTAGAAGGTGCTTAAAGTGACTTTAAAGAGAATGAGACGATGCAAAATGAGGTTTAGAAGGTGCTTAAAGTGACTTTAAAGAGAATGAGACGAAGCAAAATGGTGTTTAGAAGGTGCTTAAAGTGACTTTAAAGAGAATGAGACGATGCAAAATGGTGTTTAGAAGGTGCTTAAAGTGACTTTAAGGAGAATGAGACTATGCAAAATGGTGTTTAGAAGGTGCTTAAAGTGACTTTAAAGAGAATGAGACGATGCAAAATGGTGTTTAGAAGGTGCTTAAAGTGACTTTAAAGAGAATGAGACGATGCAAAATGGTGTTTAGAAGGTGCTTAAAGTGACTTTAAAGAGAATGAGACGATGCAAAATGGTGTTTAGAAGGTGCTTAAAGTGACTTTAAAGAGAATGAGACGATGCAAAATGGTGTTTAGAAGGTGCTTAAAGTGACTTTAAAGAGAATGAGACGATGCAGAATGGTGTTTAGAAGGTGCTTAAAGTGACTTTAAAGAGAATGAGACGATGCAAAATGAGGTTTAGAAGGTGCTTAAAGTGACTTTAAAGAGAATGAGACGATGCAAAATGGTCTTTAGAAGGTGCTTAAAGTGACTTTAAAGAGAATGAGACGATGCAAAATGGTCTTTAGAAGGTGCTTAAAGTGACTTTAAAGAGAATGAGACGATGCAAAATGAGGTTTAGAAGGTGCTTAAAGTGACTTTAAAGAGAATGAGACGATGCAAAATGAGGTTTAGAAGGTGCTTAAAGTGACTTTAAAGAGAATGAGACGATGCAAAATGGTGTTTAGAAGGTGCTTAAAGTGACTTTAAAGAGAATGAGACGATGCAAAATGAGGTTTAGAAGGTGCTTAAAGTGACTTTAAAGAGAATGAGACGATGCAAAATGAGGTTTAGAAGGTGCTTAAAGTGACTTTAAAGAGAATGAGACGATGCAAAATGGTGTTTAGAAGGTGCTTAAAGTGACTTTAAAGAGAATGAGACGATGCAAAATGGTCTTTAGAAGGTGCTTAAAGTGACTTTAAAGAGAATGAGACGATGCAAAATGGTCTTTAGAAGGTGCTTAAAGTGACTTTAAAGAGAATGAGACGATGCAAAATGGTGTTTAGAAGGTGCTTAAAGTGACTTTAAAGAGAATGAGACGATGCAAAATGGTGTTTAGAAGGTGCTTAAAGTGACTTTAAAGAGAATGAGACGATGCAAAATGAGGTTTAGAAGGTGCTTAAAGTGACTTTAAAGAGAATGAGACGATGCAAAATGAGGTTTAGAAGGTGCTTAAAGTGACTTTAAAGAGAATGAGACGATGCAAAATGGTGTTTAGAAGGTGCTTAAAGTGACTTTAAAGAGAATGAGACGATGCAAAATGGTGTTTAGAAGGTGCTTAAAGTGACTTTAAAGAGAATGAGACGATGCAAAATGAGGTTTAGAAGGTGCTTAAAGTGACTTTAAAGAGAATGAGACGAAGCAAAATGGTGTTTAGAAGGTGCTTAAAGTGACTTTAAAGAGAATGAGACGATGCAAAATGGTGTTTAGAAGGTGCTTAAAGTGACTTTAAGGAGAATGAGACTATGCAAAATGGTGTTTAGAAGGTGCTTAAAGTGACTTTAAAGAGAATGAGACGATGCAAAATGGTGTTTAGAAGGTGCTTAAAGTGACTTTAAAGAGAATGAGACGATGCAAAATGGTGTTTAGAAGGTGCTTAAAGTGACTTTAAAGAGAATGAGACGATGCAAAATGGTCTTTAGAAGGTGCTTAAAGTGACTTTAAAGAGAATGAGACGATGCAAAATGGTCTTTAGAAGGTGCTTAAAGTGACTTTAAAGAGAATGAGACGATGCAAAATGAGGTTTAGAAGGTGCTTAAAGTGACTTTAAAGAGAATGAGACGATGCAAAATGAGGTTTAGAAGGTGCTTAAAGTGACTTTAAAGAGAATGAGACGATGCAAAATGGTCTTTAGAAGGTGCTTAAAGTGACTTTAAAGAGAATGAGACGATGCAAAATGAGGTTTAGAAGGTGCTTAAAGTGACTTTAAAGAGAATGAGACGATGCAAAATGAGGTTTAGAAGGTGCTTAAAGTGACTTTAAAGAGAATGAGACGATGCAAAATGGTGTTTAGAAGGTGCTTAAGGTGACTTTAAAGAGAATGAGACGATGCAAAATGAGGTTTAGAAGGTGCTTAAAGTGACTTTAAAGAGAATGAGACGATGCAAAATGAGGTTTAGAAGGTGCTTAAAGTGACTTTAAAGAGAATGAGACGATGCAAAATGAGGTTTAGAAGGTGCTTAAAGTGACTTTAAAGAGAATGAGACGATGCAAAATGGTGTTTAGAAGGTGCTTAAAGTGACTTTAAAGAGAATGAGACGATGCAAAATGGTGTTTAGAAGGTGCTTAAAGTGACTTTAAAGAGAATGAGACGATGCAAAATGGTGTTTAGAAGGTGCTTAAAGTGACTTTAAAGAGAATGAGACGATGCAAAATGAGGTTTAGAATTTGCTTAAAGTGACTTTAAAGAGAATGAGACGATGCAAAATGGTGTTTAGAAGGTGCTTAAAGTGACTTTAAAGAGAATGAGACGATGCAAAATGGTGTTTAGAAGGTGCTTAAAGTGACTTTAAAGAGAATGAGACGATGCAAAATGGTGTTTAGAAGGTGCTTAAGGTGACTTTAAAGAGAATGAGACGATGCAAAATGAGGTTTAGAAGGTGCTTAAAGTGACTTTAAAGAGAATGAGACGATGCAAAATGAGGTTTAGAAGGTGCTTAAAGTGACTTTAAAGAGAATGAGACGATGCAAAATGGTGTTTAGAAGGTGCTTAAAGTGACTTTAAAGAGAATGAGACGATGCAAAATGAGGTTTAGAAGGTGCTTAAAGTGACTTTAAAGAGAATGAGACGATGCAAAATGGTGTTTAGAAGGTGCTTAAGGTGACTTTAAAGAGAATGAGACGATGCAAAATGAGGTTTAGAAGGTGCTTAAAGTGACTTTAAAGAGAATGAGACGATGCAAAATGGTGTTTAGAAGGTGCTTAAGGTGACTTTAAAGAGAATGAGACGATGCAAAATGAGGTTTAGAAGGTGCTTAAAGTGACTTTAAAGAGAATGAGACGATGCAAAATGGTGTTTAGAAGGTGCTTAAGGTGACTTTAAAGAGAATGAGACGATGCAAAATTAGGTTTAGAAGGTGCTTAAAGTGACTTTAAAGAGAATGAGACGATGCAAAATGGTGTTTAGAAGGTGCTTAAAGTGACTTTAAAGAGAATGAGACGATGCAAAATGGTGTTTAGAAGGTGCTTAAAGTGACTTTAAAGAGAATGAGACGATGCAAAATGGTGTTTAGAAGGTGCTTAAAGTGACTTTAAAGAGAATGAGACGATGCAAAATGAGGATTAGAAGGCGCTTAAAGTGGCTTTAAAGAGAATGAGACGATGCAAAATGGTCTTTAGATGGTGCTTAAAGTGACTTTAAAGAGAATGAGACGATGCAAAATGAGGTTTAGAAGGTGCTTAAAGTGACTTTAAAGAGAATGAGACGAAGCAAAATGGTGTTTAGAAGGTGCTTAAAGTGACTTTAAAGAGAATGAGACGATGCAAAATGGTGTTTAGAAGGTGCTTAAAGTGACTTTAAAGAGAATGAGACGATGCAAAATGGTGTTTAGAAGGTGCTTAAAGTGACTTTAAAGAGAATGAGACGATGCAAAATGAGGTTTAGAAGGTGCTTAAAGTGACTTTAAAGAGAATGAGACGAAGCAAAATGGTGTTTAGAAGGTGCTTAAAGTGACTTTAAAGAGAATGAGACGATGCAAAATGGTGTTTAGAAGGTGCTTAAAGTGACTTTAAGGAGAATGAGACTATGCAAAATGGTGTTTAGAAGGTGCTTAAAGTGACTTTAAAGAGAATGAGACGATGCAAAATGGTGTTTAGAAGGTGCTTAAAGTGACTTTAAAGAGAATGAGACGATGCAAAATGGTGTTTAGAAGGTGCTTAAAGTGACTTTAAAGAGAATGAGACGATGCAAAATGGTGTTTAGAAGGTGCTTAAAGTGACTTTAAAGAGAATGAGACGATGCAAAATGGTGTTTAGAAGGTGCTTAAAGTGACTTTAAAGAGAATGAGACGATGCAGAATGGTGTTTAGAAGGTGCTTAAAGTGACTTTAAAGAGAATGAGACGATGCAAAATGAGGTTTAGAAGGTGCTTAAAGTGACTTTAAAGAGAATGAGACGATGCAAAATGGTCTTTAGAAGGTGCTTAAAGTGACTTTAAAGAGAATGAGACGATGCAAAATGGTCTTTAGAAGGTGCTTAAAGTGACTTTAAAGAGAATGAGACGATGCAAAATGAGGTTTAGAAGGTGCTTAAAGTGACTTTAAAGAGAATGAGACGATGCAAAATGAGGTTTAGAAGGTGCTTAAAGTGACTTTAAAGAGAATGAGACGATGCAAAATGGTGTTTAGAAGGTGCTTAAAGTGACTTTAAAGAGAATGAGACGATGCAAAATGAGGTTTAGAAGGTGCTTAAAGTGACTTTAAAGAGAATGAGACGATGCAAAATGAGGTTTAGAAGGTGCTTAAAGTGACTTTAAAGAGAATGAGACGATGCAAAATGGTGTTTAGAAGGTGCTTAAAGTGACTTTAAAGAGAATGAGACGATGCAAAATGGTCTTTAGAAGGTGCTTAAAGTGACTTTAAAGAGAATGAGACGATGCAAAATGGTCTTTAGAAGGTGCTTAAAGTGACTTTAAAGAGAATGAGACGATGCAAAATGGTGTTTAGAAGGTGCTTAAAGTGACTTTAAAGAGAATGAGACGATGCAAAATGGTGTTTAGAAGGTGCTTAAAGTGACTTTAAAGAGAATGAGACCGATGCAAAATGAGGTTTAGAAGGTGCTTAAAGTGACTTTAAAGAGAATGAGACGATGCAAAATGAGGTTTAGAAGGTGCTTAAAGTGACTTTAAAGAGAATGAGACGATGCAAAATGGTGTTTAGAAGGTGCTTAAAGTGACTTTAAAGAGAATGAGACGATGCAAAATGGTGTTTAGAAGGTGCTTAAAGTGACTTTAAAGAGAATGAGACGATGCAAAATGAGGTTTAGAAGGTGCTTAAAGTGACTTTAAAGAAAATGAGACGATGCAAAATGGTGTTTAGAAGGTGCTTAAAGTGACTTTAAAGAGAATGAGACGATGCAAAATGGTGTTTAGAAGGTGCTTAAAGTGACTTTAAGGAGAATGAGACTATGCAAAATGGTGTTTAGAAGGTGCTTAAAGTGACTTTAAAGAGAATGAGACGATGCAAAATGGTGTTTAGAAGGTGCTTAAAGTGACTTTAAAGAGAATGAGACGATGCAAAATGGTGTTTA
>NW_026689957.1:0-37891 GCF_943734765.1 Anopheles ziemanni | reverse complement strand
TAGAAGGTGCTTATAAAGTGACCTTTTAAGAGAATGAGACGATGCAAAATGAGGGTTTAGAAGGTGCTTAACGTGACTTTAAAGAGATGAGACGATGCAAAATGGGTTTAGAAGGTGCTTAAGAGCTTTAAAGAGAATGAGACGATGCAAAATGAGGTTTTAGAAGGTGCTTAAGGTGACTTTAAAAGAGAATGAGACGATGCAAAATGAGGTTTAGAAGGTGCTTAAGTGACTTTAAAGTGAATGAGACGATGCAAAATGGGGTTTAGAAGGTGCTTAAAGTGACTTTAAGAGAATGAGACGATGCAAAATGAGTTTAGAAGGTGCTTAAAGTGACTTTAAAGAGAATGAGACGATGCAAAATGAGGTTAGAAGGTGCTTAAAGTGACTTTAAAGAGAATGAGACGATGCAAAATGAGGTTTAGAAGGTGCTTAAAGTGACTTTAAAGAGAATGAGACGATGCAAATGAGGTTTAGAAGGTGCTTAAAGTGACTTTAAAGAGAATGAGACGATGCAAAATGGTGTTTAGAAGGTGCTTAAGGTGACTTTAAAGAGAATGAGACGATGCAAAATGGTGTTTAGAAGGTGCTTAAGTGACTTTAAAGAGAATGAGACGATGCAAAATGAGGTTTAGGAAGGTGCTTAAAGTGACTTTAAAGAGAATGAGAAGATGCAAAATGGTGTTTAGAAGGTGCTTAAGGTGACTTTAAAGAGAATGAGACGATGCAAAATGGTGTTTAGAAGGTGCTTAAGGTGACTTTAAAGAGATGAGACGATGCAAAATGAGTTTAGAAGGTGCTTAAGGTGACTTTAAAGAGAATGAGACGATGCAAAATGAGGTTTAGAAGGTGCTTAAAGTGACTTTAAAGAGAATGAGACGATGCAAAATGTGGTTAGAAGGTGCTTAAAGTGACTTTAAAGAGAATGAGACGATGCAAAATGAGGTTTAGAAGGTGCTTAAAGTGACTTTAAAGAGAATGAGACGATGCAAAATGGTGTTTAGAAGGTGCTTAAGTGACTTTAAAGAGAATGAGACGATGCAAAATGGTGTTTAGAAGGTGCTTACAGTGACTTTAAAGAGAATGAGACGATGCAAAATGAGGTTTAGAAGGTGCTTAAAGTACTTTAAAAAGAATGAGACGATGCAAAATTGTGTTTAGAAGGTGCTTAAGTGACTTTAAAGAGAATGAGACGATGCCAAAATGGTGTTTAGAAGGTGCTTAAAGGTGACTTTAAAGAGAATGAGACGAATGCAAAATGGTGTTTAGAAGGTGCTTAGTGACTTTACAAGAGAATGAGACGATGCAAAATGGTGTTTAGAAGGTGCTTAAGGTGACTTAAAGAGAATGAGACGATGCACAATGAGGTTTAGAAGGTGCTTAAAGTGACTTTAAAGAGAATGAGACGATGCAAAATGAGGTTTAGAAGGTGCTTAAAGTGACTTTAAGAGAATGAGACGATGCAAAACTGGTGTTTAGAAGGTGCTTAAAGTGACTTTAAAGAGAATGAGACGATGCAAAATGGTGTTTAGAAGGTGCTTAAAGTGACTTTAAGAGAATGAGACGCTGCAAAATTGGTTTTTAGAAGGTGCTTAAGGTGACTTTAAAGAGAATGAGACGATGCAAAATGAGGTTTAGAAGGTGCTTAAGGTGACTTTAAGAGAATGAGACGATGCAAAATGGTGTTTAGAAGGTGCTTAAGGTGACTTTAAAGAGAATGAGACGATGCAAAATGAGGTTTAGAAGGTGCTTAAGGTGACTTTAAAGAGATGAGACGATGCCAAAATGAGGTTTAGAAGGTGCTTAAAGTGACTTTAAAGAGAATGAGACGATGCAAAATGGTGTTTAGAAGGTGCTTAAGGTGACTTTAAAGAGAATGAGACGATGCAAAATGGTGTTTAGAAGGTGCTTAAGGTTACTTTAAAGAGAATGAGACGATGCAAAATGGTGTTTAGAAGGTGCTTCAAGTGACTTTAAAGAGAATGAGACGATGCAAAATTGAGGTATAGCAGGTGCTTAAAGGTGACTTTAAAGAGAATGAGACGATGCAAAATGGTGTTTAGAAGGTGCTTAAGGTGACTTTAAAGAGAATGAGACGATGCAAAATGGTGTTTAGAAGGTGCTTAAGGTGACTTAAAGAGATGAGACGATGCAAATGGTGTTTAGAAGGTGCTTAAGGTGACTTTAAAGAGAATGAGACGATCCAAAATGAGGTTTAGAAGGTGCTTAAGGTGACTTTAAAGAGAATGAGACGATGCAAAATGGTGTTTAGAAGGTGCTTAAGGTGACTTAAAGAGAATGAGACGATGGAAAATGAGGTTTAGAAGGTGCTTAAAAGTGACTTTAAAGAGAATGAGACGATGCAAAATGGTGTTTAGAAGGTGCTTAAGGTTACTTTAAAGAGAATGAGACGATGCAAAATGGTGTTTAGAAGGTGCTTAAGGTTACTTTAAAGAGAATGAGGACGATGCAAAATGGTGTTTAGAAGGTGCTTAAGTGACTTTAAAGAGAATGAGAACGATGCAAAATGGTGTTTAGAAGGTGCTTAGGGTGACTTTAAAGAGAATGAGACGATGCCAAATGGTGTTTAGAAGGTGCTTTAGGTGACTTTAAAGAGAATGAGACGATGCAAAATGAGGTTTAGAAGGTGCTTAAGGTTACTTTAAAGAGAATGAGACGATGCAAAATGGTGTTTAGAAGGTGCTTAAGGGTACTTTAAAGAGAATGAGACGATGCAAAATGGTGTTTAGAAGGTGCTTAAGGTACTTTAAAGAGAATGAGACGATGCAAAATGAGGTTTAGAAGGTGCTTAAAGTGACTTTAAAGAGAATGAGACTATTGCAAAATGGTGTTTAGAAGGTGCTTAAGGTGACTTTAAAGAGAATGAGACGATGCAAAATGAGGTTTAGAAGGTGCTTAAAGTGACTTTAAAGAGAATGAGACGATGCAAAATGAGGTTTAGAAGGTGCTTAAAGTGACTTTAAAGAGAATGAGACGATGCAAAATGGTGTTTAGAGGTGCTTAAGGTGACTTTAAAGAGAATGAGACGATGCAAAATGGTGTTTAGAAGGTGCTTAAGGTGACTTTAAAGAGAATGAGACGATGCAAAATGGTATTAGAGGTGCTTAGGGTGACTTTAAAGAGAATGAGACGATGCAAAATGAGTTTAGAAGGTGCATTAAAGTGGACTTTAAAGAGAATGAGGACGATGCAAAATGAGGTTTTAGAAGGTGCTTAAGGTGACTTTAAAGAGAATGAGACGATGCAAAAAGAGGTTAGAAGGTGCTTAAAGTGACTTTAAAGAGAATGAGACGATGCAAAATGGTGTTTAGAAGGTGCTTAAGGTGACTTTAAAGAGAATGAGACGATGCAAATGTGTTTAGAAGTGCTTAAGGTGACTTAAAAGGAGAATGAGACGATGCAAAATGAGGTTAGAAGGTGCTTAAGGTGACTTTAAAGAGAATGAGACGATGCAAAATGAGGTTTAGAAGGTGCATAAGGTGACTTTAAAGAGAATGAGACGATGCAAAATGGTGTTTCGGAAGGTGCTTAAGGTGACTTTAAAGAGAATGAGACGATGCAAAATGGTGTTTAGAAGGTGCTTAAGGTTACTTTAAAGAGAATGAGACGATGCAAAATGGTGTTTAGAAGGTGCTTAAGGTGACTTTAAAGAGAATGAGACGATGCAAATGGTGTTTAGAAGGTGCTTACGGTGACTTTAAAGAGAATGAGACGATGCAAAATGAGGCTTAGAAGGTGCTTAAGGGACTTTAAAGAGAATGAGACGATGCAAAATGGTGTTTAGAAGGTGCTTAAGGTGACTTTAAAGAGAATGAGACGATGCAAAATGGTGTTTAGAAGGTGCTTAATGTGACTTTAAAGAGAATGAGACGATGCAAAATGAGGTTTAGAAGGTGCTTAAAGTGACTTTAAAGAGAATGAGACGATGCAAATGGTGTTTAGAAGGTGCTTAAGGTGACTTTGAAGAGAATGAGACGATGCAAAATGGTGTTTTAGAAGGTGCTTAAGGTTACTTAAAGAGAATGAGACGATGCAAAATGAGGTTTAGAAGGTGCTTAAGGTGACTTTAAAGAGAATGAGACGATGCAAAATGGTGTTTAGAAGGTGCTTAAGGTGACTTTAAAGAGAATGAGACGATGCAAAATGGTGTTTAGAAGGTGCTTAAGGTGACTTTAAAGAGAATGAGACGATGCAAAATGAGGTTTAGAAGGTGCTTAAGGTGACTTTAAAGAGAATGAGACGATGCAAAATGAGGTTTAGAAGGTGCTTAAGGTGGACTTTAAAGAGAATGAGACGATGCAAAATGGTGTTTAGAAGGTGCTTAAAGTGACTTTAAAGAGAATGAGACGATGCAAAATGAGGTTTAGAAGGTGCTTAAGGTGACTTTAAGAGAATGAGACGATGCAAAATGGTGTTTAGAAGGTGCTTAAAGTGACTTTAAAGAGAATGAGACGATGCAAATGAGGTTTAGAAGGTGCTTAAGGTGACTTTAAGAGAATGAGACGATGCAAAATGGTGTTTAGAAGGTGCTTAAGGTGACTTTAAAGAGAATGAGACGATGCAAAATGAGGTTTAGAAGGTGCTTAAGGTTACTTTAAAGAGAATGAGACGATGCAAAATGAGGTTTAGAAGGTGCTTAAGGTGACTTTAAGAGAATGAGACGATGCAAAATGAGGTTTAGAAGGTGCTTAAAGTGACTTTAAAGAGAATGAGACGATGCAAAATGGTGTTTAGAAGGTGCTTAAGGTGACTTTAAAGAGAATGAGACGATGCAAAATGAGGTTTAGAAGGTGCTTAAGGTGACTTTAAAGAGAATGAGACGATGCAAAATGGTGTTAGAAGGTGCTTAAGGTGACTTTAAAGAGAATGAGACGATGCAAAATGAGGTTTAGAAGGTGCTTAAAGTGACTTTAAAGAGAATGAGACGATGCAAATGGTGTTTAGAAGGTGGTTAAGGTGACTTTAAAGAGAATGAGACGATGCAAAATGAGGTTTAGAAGGTGCTTAAGGTGACTTTAAGAGAATGAGACGATGCAAAATGAGGTTTAGAAGGTGCTTAAAGTTACTTTAAAGAGAATGAGACGATGCAAAATGGTGTTTAGAAGGTGCTTAAGGTTACTTAAAGAGAATGAGACGATGCAAAATGAGGTTTAGAAGGTGCTTAAGGTGACTTTAAAGAGAATGAGACGATGCAAAATGGGTGTTTAGAAGGTGCTTAAGGTGACTTTAAAGAGAATGAGACGATGCAAAATGGTGTTTAGAAGGTGCTTAAGGTGACTTTAAAGAGAATGAGACGATGCAAAAATGAGGTTTAGAAGGTGCTTAAAGTGACTTTAAAGAGAATGAGACGATGCAAAATGAGGTTTAGAAGGTGCTTAAGGTTACTTTAAAGAGAATGAGACGATGCAAAAGGGTGTTTAGAAGGTGCTTAAGGTGACTTTAAAGAGAATGAGACGATGCAAAATGGTGTTTAGAAGGTGCTTAAGGTTACTTTAAAGAGAATGAGACGATGCAAATGGTGTTTAGAAGGTGCTTAAGGTTACTTTATAGAGAATGAGACGATGCAAAATGGTGTTTAGAAGGTGCTTAAGGTGACTTTAAAGAGAATGAGACGATGCAAAATGAGGTTTAGAAGGTGCTAAAGTGACTTTAAAGAGAATGAGACGATGCAAATGGTGTTTAGAAGGTGCTTAAGGTGACTATAAAGAGAATGAGACGATGCAAAATGGTGTTTAGAAGGTGCTTAAGGTTTACTTTAAAGAGAATGAGACGATGCAAAATGGTGTTTAGAAGGTGCTTAAGGTTACTTTAAAGAGAATGAGACGATGCAAATGAGGTTTAGAAGGTGCTTAAAGTGACTTTAAGAGAATGAGACGATGCAAAATGGTGTTTAGAAGGTGCTTAAGGTGACTTTAAAGAGAATGAGACGATGCAAAAAGGGTGTTTAGAAGGTGCTTAAGGTGACTTTAAAGAGAATGAGACGATGCAAAATGAGTTTAGAAGGTGCTTAAGGTTACTTTAAAGAGAATGAGACGATGCAAAATGGTGTTTAGAAGGTGCTTAAGGTGACTTTAAGAGAATGAGACGATGCAAAAGGGTGTATAGAAGGTGCTTAAGGTGACTTTAAAGAGAATGAGACGATGCAAAATGAGGTTTAGAAGGTGCTTAAAGTGACTTTAAAGAGAATGAGACGATGCAAAATGGTGTTTAGAAGGTGGTTAAGGTGACTTTAAAGAGAATGAGACGATGCAAAATGAGGTTTAGAAGGTGCTTAAGGTGACTTTAAAGAGAAGAGACGATGCAAAATGAGGTTTAGAAGGTGCTTAAAGTGACTTTAAAGAGAATGAGACGATGCAAAATGGTGTTTAGAAGGTGCTTAAGGTTACTTTAAAGAGAATGAGACGATGCAAAATGAGGTTTAGAAGGTGCTTAAAGTGACTTTAAAGAGAATGAGACGATGCAAAATGGTGTTTAGAAGGTGCTTAAGGTGACTTTAAAGAGAATGAGACGATGCAAAATGGTGTTTAGAAGGTGCTTAAGGTGACTTTAAGAGAATGAGACGATGCAAAATGAGGTTTAGAAGGTGCTTAAAGTGACTTTAAAGAGAATGAGACGATGCAAAATGAGGTTTAGAAGGTGCTTAAGGTTACTTTAAAGAGAATGAGACGATGCAAAAGGGTGTTTAGAAGGTGCTTAAGGTGACTTTAAAGAGAATGAGACGATGCAAAATGGTGTTTAGAGGTGCTTAAGGTTACTTTAAAGAGAATGAGACGATGCAAAATGGTGTTTAGAAGGTGCTTAAGGTTACTTTAAAGAGAATGAGACGATGCAAAATGGTGTTTAGAAGGTGCTTAAGGTGACTTTAAAGAGAATGAGACGATGCAAAATGAGGTTTAGAAGGTGCTTAAAGTGACTTTAAAGAGAATGAGACGATGCAAAATGGTGTTTAGAAGGTGCTTAAGGTGACTTTAAAGAGAATGAGACGATGCAAAATGGTGTTTAGAAGGTGCTTAAGGTTACTTTAAAGAGAATGAGGACGATGCAAAATGGTGTTTAGAAGGTGCTTAAGGTTACTTTAAAGAGAATGAGACGATGCAAAATGAGGTTTAGAAGGTGCTTAAAGTGACTTTAAAGAGAATGAGACGATGCAAAATGGTGTTTAGAAGGTGCTTAAGGTGACTTTAAAGAGAATGAGACGATGCAAAATGAGGCTTAGAAGGTGCTTAAGGTGACTTTAAAGAGAATGAGACGATGCAAAATGGTGTTTAGAAGGTGCTTAAGGTGACTTTAAAGAGAATGAGACGATGCAAAATGAGGTTTAGAAGGTGCTTAAAGTGACTTTAAAGAGAATGAGACGATGCAAAATGGTGTTTAGAAGGTGCTTAAGGTGACTTTAAAGAGAATGAGACGATGCAAAATGGTGTTTAGAAGGTGCTTAAGGTGACTTTAAAGAGAATGAGACGATGCAAAATGAGGTTTAGAAGGTGCTTAAGGTGACTTTAAAGAGAATGAGACGATGCAAAATGAGGTTTAGAAGGTGCTTAAGGTGACTTTAAAGAGAATGAGACGATGCAAAATGGTGTTTAGAAGGTGCTTAAGGTGACTTTAAAGAGAATGAGACGATGCAAAATGAAGTTTAGAAGGTGCTTAAGGTGACTTTAAAGAGAATGAGACGATGCAAAATGGTGTTTAGAAGGTGCTTAAGGTGACTTTAAAGAGAATGAGACGATGCAAAATGGTGTTTAGAAGGTGCTTAAGGTGACTTTAAAGAGAATGAGACGATGCAAAATGAGGCTTAGAAGGTGCTTAAGGTGACTTTAAAGAGAATGAGACGATGCAAAATGGTGTTTAGAAGGTGCTTAAGGTGACTTTAAAGAGAATGAGACGATGCAAAATGGTGTTTAGAAGGTGCTTAAAGTGACTTTAAAGAGAATGAGACGATGCAAAATGAGGTTTAGAAGGTGCTTAAAGTGACTTTAAAGAGAATGAGACGATGCAAAATGGTGTTTAGAAGGTGCTTAAGGTGACTTTGAAGAGAATGAGACGATGCAAAATGGTGTTTAGAAGGTGCTTAAGGTTACTTTAAAGAGAATGAGACGATGCAAAATGAGGTTTAGAAGGTGCTTAAGGTGACTTTAAAGAGAATGAGACGATGCAAAATGGTGTTTAGAAGGTGCTTAAGGTGACTTTAAAGAGAATGAGACGATGCAAAATGGTGTTTAGAAGGTGCTTAAGGTGACTTTAAAGAGAATGAGACGATGCAAAATGAGGTTTAGAAGGTGCTTAAGGTGACTTTAAAGAGAATGAGGACGATGCAAAATGAGGTTTAGAAGGTGCTTAAGGTGACTTTAAAGAGAAGAGACGATGCAAAATGGTGTTTAGAAGGTGCTTAAAGTGACTTAAAGAGAATGAGACGATGCAAAATGAGGTTTAGAAGGTGCTTAAGGTGACTTTAAAGAGAATGAGACGATGCAAAATGGTGTTTAGAAGGTGCTTAAAGTGACTTTAAAGAGAATGAGACGATGCAAAATGAGGTTTAGAAGGTGCTTAAGGTGACTTTAAAGAGAATGAGACGATGCAAAATGGTGTTTAGAAGGTGCTTAAGGTGACTTTAAAGAGAATGAGACGATGCAAAATGAGGTTTAGAAGGTGCTTAAGGTTACTTTAAAGAGAATGAGACGATGCAAAATGAGGTTTAGAAGGTGCTTAAGGTGACTTTAAGAGAATGAGACGATGCAAAATGAGGTTTAGAAGGTGCTTAAAGTGACTTTAAAGAGAATGAGACGATGCAAAATGGTGTTTAGAAGGTGCTTAAGGTGACTTTAAAGAGAATGAGACGATGCAAAATGAGGTTTAGAAGGTGCTTAAGGTGACTTTAAAGAGAATGAGACGATGCAAAATGGTGTTTAGAAGGTGCTTAAGGTGACTTTAAAGAGAATGAGACGATGCAAAATGAGGTTTAGAAGGTGCTTAAAGTGACTTTAAAGAGAATGAGACGATGCAAAATGGTGTTTAGAAGGTGTTAAGGTGACTTTAAAGAGAATGAGACGATGCAAAATGAGGTTTAGAAGGTGCTTAAGGTGACTTTAAAGAGAATGAGACGATGCAAATGAGGTTTAGAAGGTGCTTAAAGTGACTTTAAAGAGAATGAGACGATGCAAAATGGTGTTTAGAAGGTGCTTAAGGTTACTTTAAAGAGAATGAGACGATGCAAAATGAGGTTTAGAAGGTGCTTAAGGTGACTTTAAAGAGAATGAGACGATGCAAAATGGTGTTTAGAAGGTGCTTAAGGTGACTTTAAAGAGAATGAGACGATGCAAAATGGTGTTTAGAAGGTGCTTAAGGTGACTTTAAAGAGAATGAGACGATGCAAAATGAGGTTTAGAAGGTGCTTAAAGTGACTTTAAAGAGAATGAGACGATGCAAAATGAGGTTTAGAAGGTGCTTAAGGTTACTTTAAAGAGAATGAGACGATGCAAAAGGGTGTTTAGAAGGTGCTTAAGGTGACTTTAAAGAGAATGAGACGATGCAAAATGGTGTTTAGAAGGTGCTTAAGGTTACTTTAAAGAGAATGAGACGATGCAAAATGGTGTTTAGAAGGTGCTTAAGGTTACTTTATAGAGAATGAGACGATGCAAAATGGTGTTTAGAAGGTGCTTAAGGTGACTTTAAAGAGAATGAGACGATGCAAAATGAGGTTTAGAAGGTGCTTAAAGTGACTTTAAAGAGAATGAGACGATGCAAAATGGTGTTTAGAAGGTGCTTAAGGTGACTTTAAAGAGAATGAGACGATGCAAAATAGTGTTTAGAAGGTGCTTAAGGTTACTTTAAAGAGAATGAGACGATGCAAAATGGTGTTTAGAAGGTGCTTAAGGTTACTTTAAAGAGAATGAGACGATGCAAAATGAGGTTTAGAAGGTGCTTAAAGTGACTTTAAAGAGAATGAGACGATGCAAAATGGTGTTTAGAAGGTGCTTAAGGTGACTTTAAAGAGAATGAGACGATGCAAAAGGGTGTTTAGAAGGTGCTTAAGGTGACTTTAAAGAGAATGAGACGATGCAAAATGAGGTTTAGAAGGTGCTTAAGGTTACTTTAAAGAGAATGAGACGATGCAAAATGGTGTTTAGAAGGTGCTTAAGGTGACTTTAAAGAGAATGAGACGATGCAAAAGGGTGTTTAGAAGGTGCTTAAGGTGACTTTAAAGAGAATGAGACGATGCAAAATGAGGTTTAGAAGGTGCTTAAAGTGACTTTAAAGAGAATGAGACGATGCAAAATGGTGTTTAGAAGGTGGTTAAGGTGACTTTAAAGAGAATGAGACGATGCAAAATGAGGTTTAGAAGGTGCTTAAGGTGACTTTAAAGAGAATGAGACGATGCAAAATGAGGTTTAGAAGGTGCTTAAAGTGACTTTAAAGAGAATGAGACGATGCAAAATGGTGTTTAGAAGGTGCTTAAGGTTACTTTAAAGAGAATGAGACGATGCAAAATGAGGTTTAGAAGGTGCTTAAGGTGACTTTAAAGAGAATGAGACGATGCAAAATGGTGTTTAGAAGGTGCTTAAGGTGACTTTAAAGAGAATGAGACGATGCAAAATGGTGTTTAGAAGGTGCTTAAGGTGACTTTAAAGAGAATGAGACGATGCAAAATGAGGTTTAGAAGGTGCTTAAAGTGACTTTAAAGAGAATGAGACGATGCAAAATGAGGTTTAGAAGGTGCTTAAGGTTACTTTAAAGAGAATGAGACGATGCAAAAGGGTGTTTAGAAGGTGCTTAAGGTGACTTTAAAGAGAATGAGACGATGCAAAATGGTGTTTAGAAGGTGCTTAAGGTTACTTTAAAGAGAATGAGACGATGCAAAATGGTGTTTAGAAGGTGCTTAAGGTTACTTTAAAGAGAATGAGACGATGCAAAATGGTGTTTAGAAGGTGCTTAAGGTGACTTTAAAGAGAATGAGACGATGCAAAATGAGGTTTAGAAGGTGCTTAAAGTGACTTTAAAGAGAATGAGACGATGCAAAATGGTGTTTAGAAGGTGCTTAAGGTGACTTTAAAGAGAATGAGACGATGCAAAATGGTGTTTAGAAGGTGCTTAAGGTTACTTTAAAGAGAATGAGACGATGCAAAATGGTGTTTAGAAGGTGCTTAAGGTTACTTTAAAGAGAATGAGACGATGCAAAATGAGGTTTAGAAGGTGCTTAAAGTGACTTTAAAGAGAATGAGACGATGCAAAATGGTGTTTAGAAGGTGCTTAAGGTGACTTTAAAGAGAATGAGACGATGCAAAATGGTGTTTAGAAGGTGCTTAAGGTGACTTTAAAGAGAATGAGACGATGCAAAATGAGGTTTAGAAGGTGCTTAAAGTGACTTTAAAGAGAATGAGACGATGCAAAATGAGGTTTAGAAGGTGCTTAAGGTTACTTTAAAGAGAATGAGACGATGCAAAAGGGTGTTTAGAAGGTGCTTAAGGTGACTTTAAAGAGAATGAGACGATGCAAAATGGTGTTTAGAAGGTGCTTAAGGTTACTTTAAAGAGAATGAGACGATGCAAAATGGTGTTTAGAAGGTGCTTAAGGTTACTTTAAAGAGAATGAGACGATGCAAAATGGTGTTCAGAAGGTGCTTAAGGTGACTTTAAAGAGAATGAGACGATGCAAAATGAGGTTTAGAAGGTGCTTAAAGTGACTTTAAAGAGAATGAGACGATGCAAAATGGTGTTTAGAAGGTGCTTAAGGTGACTTTAAAGAGAATGAGACGATGCAAAATGGTGTTTAGAAGGTGCTTAAGGTTACTTTAAAGAGAATGAGACGATGCAAAAGGGTGTTTAGAAGGTGCTTAAGGTGACTTTAAAGAGAATGAGACGATGCAAAATGAGGTTTAGAAGGTGCTTAAAGTGACTTTAAAGAGAATGAGACGATGCAAAATGGTGTTTAGAAGGTGCTTAAGGTTACTTTAAAGAGAATGAGACGATGCAAAATGGTGTTTAGAAGGTGCTTAAGGTGACTTTAAAGAGAATGAGACGATGCAAAATGGTGTTTAGAAGGTGCTTAAGGTGACTTTAAAGAGAATGAGACGATGCAAAATGAGGTTTAGAAGGTGCTTAAAGTGACTTTAAAGAGAATGAGACGATGCAAAATGAGGTTTAGAAGGTGCTTAAAGTGACTTTAAAGAGAATGAGACGATGCAAAATGAGGTTTAGAAGGTGCTTAAGGTTACTTTAAAGAGAATGAGACGATGCAAAATGAGGTTTAGAAGGTGCTTAAGGTGACTTTAAAGAGAATGAGACGATGCAAAATGGTGTTTAGAAGGTGCTTAAGGTGACTTTAAAGAGAATGAGACGATGCAAAATGAGGTTTAGAAGGTGCTTAAGGTGACTTTAAAGAGAATGAGACGATGCAAAATGGTGTTTAGAAGGTGCTTAAGGTGACTTTAAAGAGAATGAGACGATGCAAAAGGGTGTTTAGAAGGTGCTTAAAGTGACTTTAAAGAGAATGAGACGATGCAAAATGAGGTTTAGAAGGTGCTTAAAGTGACTTTAAAGAGAATGAGACGATGCAAAATGGTGTTTAGAAGGTGCTTAAGGTGACTTTAAAGAGAATGAGACGATGCAAAATGGTGTTTAGAAGGTGCTTAAGGTGACTTTAAAGAGAATGAGACGATGCAAAATGAGGTTTAGAAGGTGCTTAAAGTGACTTTAAAGAGAATGAGACGATGCAAAATGAGGTTTAGAAGGTGCTTAAAGTGACTTTAAAGAGAATGAGACGATGCAAAATGAGGTTTAGAAGGTGCTTAAGGTGACTTTAAAGAGAATGAGACGATGCAAAATGGTGTTTAGAAGGTGCTTAAGGTGACTTTAAAGAGAATGAGACGATGCAAAATGAGGTTTAGAAGGTGCTTAAAGTGACTTTAAAGAGAATGAGACGATGCAAAATGAGGTTTAGAAGGTGCTTAAGGTTACTTTAAAGAGAATGAGACGATGCAAAAGGGTGTTTAGAAGGTGCTTAAAGTGACTTTAAAGAGAATGAGACGATGCAAAATGGTGTTTAGAAGGTGCTTAAGGTTACTTTAAAGAGAATGAGACGATGCAAAATGGTGTTTAGAAGGTGCTTAAGGTTACTTTAAAGAGAATGAGACGATGCAAAATGAGGTTTAGAAGGTGCTTAAAGTGACTTTAAAGAGAATGAGACGATGCAAAATGAGGTTTAGAAGGTGCTTAAGGTTACTTTAAAGAGAATGAGACGATGCAAAATGAGGTTTAGAAGGTGCTTAAGGTGACTTTAAAGAGAATGAGACGATGCAAAATGGTGTTTAGAAGGTGCTTAAGGTGACTTTAAAGAGAATGAGACGATGCAAAATGAGGTTTAGAAGGTGCTTAAGGTGACTTTAAAGAGAATGAGACGATGCAAAATGGTGTTTAGAAGGTGCTTAAGGTGACTTTAAAGAGAATGAGACGATGCAAAAGGGTGTTTAGAAGGTGCTTAAAGTGACTTTAAAGAGAATGAGACGATGCAAAATGAGGTTTAGAAGGTGCTTAAAGTGACTTTAAAGAGAATGAGACGATGCAAAATGGTGTTTAGAAGGTGCTTAAGGTGACTTTAAAGAGAATGAGACGATGCAAAATGGTGTTTAGAAGGTGCTTAAGGTGACTTTAAAGAGAATGAGACGATGCAAAATGAGGTTTAGAAGGTGCTTAAAGTGACTTTAAAGAGAATGAGACGATGCAAAATGAGGTTTAGAAGGTGCTTAAAGTGACTTTAAAGAGAATGAGACGATGCAAAATGAGGTTTAGAAGGTGCTTAAGGTTACTCTAAAGAGAATGAGACGATGCAAAATGAGGTTTAGAAGGTGCTTAAGGTGACTTTAAAGAGAATGAGACGATGCAAAATGGTGTTTAGAAGGTGCTTAAGGTGACTTTAAAGAGAATGAGACGATGCAAAATGAGGTTTAGAAGGTGCTTAAGGTGACTTTAAAGAGAATGAGACGATGCAAAATGGTGTTTAGAAGGTGCTTAAGGTGACTTTAAAGAGAATGAGACGATGCAAAAGGGTGTTTAGAAGGTGCTTAAAGTGACTTTAAAGAGAATGAGACGATGCAAAATGAGGTTTAGAAGGTGCTTAAAGTGACTTTAAAGAGAATGAGACGATGCAAAATGGTGTTTAGAAGGTGCTTAAGGTGACTTTAAAGAGAATGAGACGATGCAAAATGGTGTTTAGAAGGTGCTTAAGGTGACTTTAAAGAGAATGAGACGATGCAAAATGAGGTTTAGAAGGTGCTTAAAGTGACTTTAAAGAGAATGAGACGATGCAAAATGAGGTTTAGAAGGTGCTTAAAGTGACTTTAAAGAGAATGAGACGATGCAAAATGGTGTTTAGAAGGTGCTTAAGGTGACTTTAAAGAGAATGAGACGATGCAAAATGGTGTTTAGAAGGTGCTTAAGGTGACTTTAAAGAGAATGAGACGATGCAAAATGAGGTTTAGAAGGTGCTTAAAGTGACTTTAAAGAGAATGAGACGATGCAAAATGAGGTTTAGAAGGTGCTTAAGGTTACTTTAAAGAGAATGAGACGATGCAAAAGGGTGTTTAGAAGGTGCTTAAGGTGACTTTAAAGAGAATGAGACGATGCAAAATGGTGTTTAGAAGGTGCTTAAGGTTACTTTAAAGAGAATGAGACGATGCAAAATGGTGTTTAGAAGGTGCTTAAGGTTACTTTAAAGAGAATGAGACGATGCAAAATGGTGTTTAGAAGGTGCTTAAGGTGACTTTAAAGAGAATGAGACGATGCAAAATGAGGTTTAGAAGGTGCTTAAAGTGACTTTAAAGAGAATGAGACGATGCAAAATGGTGTTTAGAAGGTGCTTAAGGTGACTTTAAAGAGAATGAGACGATGCAAAATGGTGTTTAGAAGGTGCTTAAGGTTACTTTAAAGAGAATGAGACGATGCAAAAGGGTGTTTAGAAGGTGCTTAAGGTGACTTTAAAGAGAATGAGACGATGCAAAATGAGGTTTAGAAGGTGCTTAAAGTGACTTTAAAGAGAATGAGACGATGCAAAATGGTGTTTAGAAGGTGCTTAAGGTTACTTTAAAGAGAATGAGACGATGCAAAATGGTGTTTAGAAGGTGCTTAAGGTGACTTTAAAGAGAATGAGACGATGCAAAATGGTGTTTAGAAGGTGCTTAAGGTGACTTTAAAGAGAATGAGACGATGCAAAATGAGGTTTAGAAGGTGCTTAAAGTGACTTTAAAGAGAATGAGACGATGCAAAATGAGGTTTAGAAGGTGCTTAAAGTGACTTTAAAGAGAATGAGACGATGCAAAATGAGGTTTAGAAGGTGCTTAAGGTTACTTTAAAGAGAATGAGACGATGCAAAATGAGGTTTAGAAGGTGCTTAAGGTGACTTTAAAGAGAATGAGACGATGCAAAATGGTGTTTAGAAGGTGCTTAAGGTGACTTTAAAGAGAATGAGACGATGCAAAATGAGGTTTAGAAGGTGCTTAAGGTGACTTTAAAGAGAATGAGACGATGCAAAATGGTGTTTAGAAGGTGCTTAAGGTGACTTTAAAGAGAATGAGACGATGCAAAAGGGTGTTTAGAAGGTGCTTAAAGTGACTTTAAAGAGAATGAGACGATGCAAAATGAGGTTTAGAAGGTGCTTAAAGTGACTTTAAAGAGAATGAGACGATGCAAAATGGTGTTTAGAAGGTGCTTAAGGTGACTTTAAAGAGAATGAGACGATGCAAAATGAGGTTTAGAAGGTGCTTAAAGTGACTTTAAAGAGAATGAGACGATGCAAAATGGTGTTTAGAAGGTGCTTAAGGTTACTTTAAAGAGAATGAGACGATGCAAAATGGTGTTTAGAAGGTGCTTAAGGTGACTTTAAAGAGAATGAGACGATGCAAAATGGTGTTTAGAAGGTGCTTAAGGTGACTTTAAAGAGAATGAGACGATGCAAAATGAGGTTTAGAAGGTGCTTAAAGTGACTTTAAAGAGAATGAGACGATGCAAAATGGTGTTTAGAAGGTGCTTAAAGTGACTTTAAAGAGAATGAGACGATGCAAAATGAGGTTTAGAAGGTGCTTAAGGTGACTTTAAAGAGAATGAGACGATGCAAAATGGTGTTTAGAAGGTGCTTAAGGTGACTTTAAAGAGAATGAGACGATGCAAAATGAGGTTTAGAAGGTGCTTAAGGTTACTTTAAAGAGAATGAGACGATGCAAAATGAGGTTTAGAAGGTGCTTAAAGTGACTTTAAAGAGAATGAGACGATGCAAAATGGTGTTTAGAAGGTGCTTAAGGTGACTTTAAAGAGAATGAGACGATGCAAAATGGTGTTTAGAAGGTGCTTAAGGTGACTTTAAAGAGAATGAGACGATGCAAAATGAGGTTTAGAAGGTGCTTAAAGTGACTTTAAAGAGAATGAGACGATGCAAAATGGTGTTTAGAAGGTGCTTAAAGTGACTTTAAAGAGAATGAGACGATGCAAAATGGTGTTTAGAAGGTGCTTAAGGTGACTTTAAAGAGAATGAGACGATGCAAAATGAGGTTTAGAAGGTGCTTAAGGTGACTTTAAAGAGAATGAGACGATGCAAAATGGTGTTTAGAAGGTGCTTAAGGTGACTTTAAAGAGAATGAGACGATGCAAAATGAGGTTTAGAAGGTGCTTAAGGTGACTTTAAAGAGAATGAGACGATGCAAAATGGTGTTTAGAAGGTGCTTAAGGTGACTTTAAAGAGAATGAGACGATGCAAAATGGTGTTTAGAAGGTGCTTAAGGTGACTTTAAAGAGAATGAGACGATGCAAAATGAGGTTTAGAAGGTGCTTAAAGTGACTTTAAAGAGAATGAGACGATGCAAAATGAGGTTTAGAAGGTGCTTAAAGTGACTTTAAAGAGAATGAGACGATGCAAAATGGTGTTTAGAAGGTGCTTAAGGTGACTTTAAAGAGAATGAGACGATGCAAAATGGTGTTTAGAAGGTGCTTAAGGTGACTTTAAAGAGAATGAGACGATGCAAAATGGTGTTTAGAAGGTGCTTAAGGTGACTTTAAAGAGAATGAGACGATGCAAAATGAGGTTTAGAAGGTGCTTAAAGTGACTTTAAAGAGAACGAGACGATGCAAAATGGTGTTTAGAAGGTGCTTAAGGTGACTTTAAAGAGAATGAGACGATGCAAAATGGTGTTTAGAAGGTGCTTAAGGTGACTTTAAAGAGAATGAGACGATGCAAAATGGTGTTTAGAAGGTGCTTAAAGTGACTTTAAAGAGAATGAGACGATGCAAAATGGTGTTTAGAAGGTGCTTAAGGTGACTTTAAAGAGAATGAGACGATGCAAAATGGTGTTTAGAAGGTGCTTAAAGTGACTTTAAAGAGAATGAGACGATGCAAAATGGTGTTTAGAAGGTGCTTAAGGTGACTTTAAAGAGAATGAGACGATGCAAAATGAGGTTTAGAAGGTGCTTAAGGTGACTTTAAAGAGAATGAGACGATGCAAAATGGTGTTTAGAAGGTGCTTAAGGTGACTTTAAAGAGAATGAGACGATGCAAAATGAGGTTTAGAAGGTGCTTAAAGTGACTTTAAAGAGAATGAGACGATGCAAAATGGTGTTTAGAAGGTGCTTAAAGTGACTTTAAAGAGAATGAGACGATGCAAAATGGTGTTTAGAAGGTGCTTAGGGTGACTTTAAAGAGAATGAGACGATGCAAAATGGTGTTTAGAAGGTGCTTAAGGTGACTTTAAAGAGAATGAGACGATGCAAAATGGTGTTTAGAAGGTGCTTAAGGTTACTTTAAAGAGAATGAGACGATGCAAAATGAGGTTTAGAAGGTGCTTAAGGTGACTTTAAAGAGAATGAGACGATGCAAAATGGTGTTTAGAAGGTGCTTAAGGTGACTTTAAAGAGAATGAGACGATGCAAAATGGTGTTTAGAAGGTGCTTAAGGTGACGTTAAAGAGAATGAGACGATGCAAAATGGTGTTTAGAAGGTGCTTAAAGTGACTTTAAAGAGAATGAGACGATGCAAAATGGTGTTTAGAAGGTGCTTAGGGTTACTTTAAAGAGAATGAGACGATGCAAAATGGTGTTTAGAAGGTGCTTAAGGTTACTTTAAAGAGAATGAGACGATGCAAAATGGTGTTTAGAAGGTGCTTAAAGTGACTTTAAAGAGAATGAGACGATGCAAAAGGGTGTTTAGAAGGTGCTTAAGGTTACTTTAAAGAGAATGAGACGATGCAAAATGAGGTTTAGAAGGTGCTTAAGGTGACTTTAAAGAGAATGAGACGATGCAAAATGGTGTTTAGAAGGTGCTTAAGGTTACTTTAAAGAGAATGAGACGATGCAAAATGGTGTTTAGAAGGTGCTTAAGGTGACTTTAAAGAGAATGAGACGATGCAAAATGGTGTTTAGAAGGTGCTTAAGGTTACTTTAAAGAGAATGAGACGATGCAAAATGGTGTTTAGAAGGTGCTTAAGGTTAATTTAAAGAGAATGAGACGATGCAAAATGGTGTTTAGAAGGTGCTTAAGGTGACTTTAAAGAGAATGAGACGATGCAAAATGAGGTTTAGAAGGTGCTTAAGGTGACTTTAAAGAGAATGAGACGATGCAAAATGGTGTTTAGAAGGTGCTTAAAGTGACTTTAAAGAGAATGAGACGATGCAAAATGGTGTTTAGAAGGTGCTTAAAGTGACTTTAAAGAGAATGAGACGATGCAAAATGGTGTTTAGAAGGTGCTTAAGGTGACTTTAAAGAGAATGAGACGATGCAAAATGAGGTTTAGAAGGTGCTTAAAGTGACTTTAAAGAGAATGAGACGATGCAAAATGAGGTTTAGAAGGTGCTTAAGGTGACTTTAAAGAGAATGAGACGATGCAAAATGAGGTTTAGAAGGTGCTTAAAGTGACTTTAAAGAGAATGAGACGATGCAAAATGGTGTTTAGAAGGTGCTTAAGGTGACTTTAAAGAGAATGAGACGATGCAAAATGAGGTTTAGAAGGTGCTTAAGGTGACTTTAAAGAGAATGAGACGATGCAAAATGAGGTTTAGAAGGTGCTTAAAGTGACTTTAAAGAGAATGAGACGATGCAAAATGGTGTTTAGAAGGTGCTTAAAGTGACTTTAAAGAGAATGAGACGATGCAAAATGGTGTTTAGAAGGTGCTTAAGGTGACTTTAAAGAGAATGAGACGATGCAAAATGGTGTTTAGAAGGTGCTTAAGGTTACTTTAAAGAGAATGAGACGATGCAAAATGAGGTTTAGAAGGTGCTTAAAGTGACTTTAAAGAGAATGAGACGATGCAAAATGGTGTTTAGAAGGTGCTTAAGGTGACTTTAAAGAGAATGAGACGATGCAAAATGAGGTTTAGAAGGTGCTTAAAGTGACTTTAAAGAGAATGAGACGATGCAAAATGGTGTTTAGAAGGTGCTTAAAGTGACTTTAAAGAGAATGAGACGATGCAAAATGGTGTTTAGAAGGTGCTTAGGGTGACTTTAAAGAGAATGAGACGATGCAAAATGAGGTTTAGAAGGTGCTTAAAGTGACTTTAAAGAGAATGAGACGATGCAAAATGAGGTTTAGAAGGTGCTTAAAGTGACTTTAAAGAGAATGAGACGATGCAAAATGAGGTTTAGAAGGTGCTTAAAGTGACTTTAAAGAGAATGAGACGATGCAAAATGAGGTTTAGAAGGTGCTTAAAGTGACTTTAAAGAGAATGAGACGATGCAAAATGAGGTTTAGAAGGTGCTTAAGGTGACTTTAAAGAGAATGAGACGATGCAAAATGAGGTTTAGAAGGTGCTTAAAGTGACTTTAAAGAGAATGAGACGATGCAAAATGGTGTTTAGAAGGTGCTTAAGGTGACTTTAAAGAGAATGAGACGATGCAAAATGAGGTTTAGAAGGTGCTTAAGGTGACTTTAAAGAGAATGAGACGATGCAAAATGGTGTTTAGAAGGTGCTTAAGGTGACTTTAAAGAGAATGAGACGATGCAAAATGGTGTTTAGAAGGTGCTTAAGGTGACTTTAAAGAGAATGAGACGATGCAAAATGGTGTTTAGAAGGTGCTTAAGGTGACTTTAAAGAGAATGAGACGATGCAAAATGGTGTTTAGAAGGTGCTTAAAGTGACTTTAAAGAGAATGAGACGATGCAAAATGAGGTTTAGAAGGTGCTTAAGGTGACTTTAAAGAGAATGAGACGATGCAAAATGGTGTTTAGAGGTGCTTAAAGTGACTTTAAAGAGAATGAGACGATGCAAAATGGTGTTTAGAAGGTGCTTAAGGTGACTTTAAAGAGAATGAGACGATGCAAAATGGTGTTTAGAAGGTGCTTAAGGTTACTTTAAAGAGAATGAGACGATGCAAAATGGTGTTTAGAAGGTGCTTAAAGTGACTTTAAAGAGAATGAGACGATGCAAAATGAGGTTTAGAAGGTGCTTAAGGTGACTTTAAAGAGAATGAGACGATGCAAAATGGTGTTTAGAAGGTGCTTAAAGTGACTTTAAAGAGAATGAGACGATGCAAAATGAGGTTTAGAAGGTGCTTAAAGTGACTTTAAAGAGAATGAGACGATGCAAAATGGTGTTTAGAAGGTGCTTAAGGTGACTTTAAAGAGAATGAGACGATGCAAAATGAGGTTTAGAAGGTGCTTAAAGTGACTTTAAAGAGAATGAGACGATGCAAAATGGTGTTTAGAAGGTGCTTAAGGTGACTTTAAAGAGAATGAGACGATGCAAAATGGTGTTTAGAAGGTGCTTAAAGTGACTTTAAAGAGAATGAGACGATGCAAAATGAGGTTTAGAAGGTGCTTAAGGTGACTTTAAAGAGAATGAGACGATGCAAAATGGTGTTTAGAAGGTGCTTAAGGTGACTTTAAAGAGAATGAGACGATGCAAAATGAGGTTTAGAAGGTGCTTAAAGTGACTTTAAAGAGAATGAGACGATGCAAAATGGTGTTTAGAAGGTGCTTAAGGTGACTTTAAAGAGAATGAGACGATGCAAAATGAGGTTTAGAAGGTGCTTAAAGTGACTTTAAAGAGAATGAGACGATGCAAAATGGTGTTTAGAAGGTGCTTAAAGTGACTTTAAAGAGAATGAGACGATGCAAAATGGTGTTTAGAAGGTGCTTAAGGTGACTTTAAAGAGAATGAGACGATGCAAAATGGTGTTTAGAAGGTGCTTAAAGTGACTTTAAAGAGAATGAGACGATGCAAAATGAGGTTTAGAAGGTGCTTAAGGTGACTTTAAAGAGAATGAGACGATGCAAAATGGTGTTTAGAAGGTGCTTAAAGTGACTTTAAAGAGAATGAGACGATGCAAAATGAGGTTTAGAAGGTGCTTAAGGTGACTTTAAAGAGAATGAGACGATGCAAAATGGTGTTTAGAAGGTGCTTAAGGTGACTTTAAAGAGAATGAGACGATGCAAAATGAGGTTTAGAAGGTGCTTAAAGTGACTTTAAAGAGAATGAGACGATGCAAAATGAGGTTTAGAAGGTGCTTAAGGTTACTTTAAAGAGAATGAGACGATGCAAAATGGTGTTTAGAAGGTGCTTAAAGTGACTTTAAAGAGAATGAGACGATGCAAAATGGTGTTTAGAAGGTGCTTAAGGTGACTTTAAAGAGAATGAGACGATGCAAAATGGTGTTTAGAAGGTGCTTAAAGTGACTTTAAAGAGAATGAGACGATGCAAAATGAGGTTTAGAAGGTGCTTAAAGTGACTTTAAAGAGAATGAGACGATGCAAAATGGTGTTTAGAAGGTGCTTAAGGTGACTTTAAAGAGAATGAGACGATGCAAAATGAGGTTTAGAAGGTGCTTAAAGTGACTTTAAAGAGAATGAGACGATGCAAAATGGTCGTTTAGAAGGTGCTTAAAGTGACTTTAAAGAGAATGAGACGATGCAAAATGGTGTTTAGAAGGTGCTTAAGGTGACTTTAAAGAGAATGAGACGATGCAAAATGGTGTTTAGAAGGTGCTTAAAGTGACTTTAAAGAGAATGAGACGATGCAAAATGAGGTTTAGAAGGTGCTTAAGGTGACTTTAAAGAGAATGAGACGATGCAAAATGGTGTTTAGAAGGTGCTTAAAGTGACTTTAAAGAGAATGAGACGATGCAAAATGAGGTTTAGAAGGTGCTTAAGGTGACTTTAAAGAGAATGAGACGATGCAAAATGGTGTTTAGAAGGTGCTTAAGGTGACTTTAAAGAGAATGAGACGATGCAAAATGAGGTTTAGAAGGTGCTTAAAGTGACTTTAAAGAGAATGAGACGATGCAAAATGAGGTTTAGAAGGTGCTTAAGGTGACTTTAAAGAGAATGAGACGATGCAAAATGGTGTTTAGAAGGTGCTTAAGGTGACTTTAAAGAGAATGAGACGATGCAAAATGGTGTTTAGAAGGTGCTTAAAGTGACTTTAAAGAGAATGAGACGATGCAAAATGGTGTTTAGAAGGTGCTTAAGGTGACTTTAAAGAGAATGAGACGATGCAAAATGGTGTTTAGAAGGTGCTTAAGGTGACTTTAAAGAGAATGAGGACGATGCAAAATGAGGTTTAGAAGGTGCTTAAAGTGACTTTAAAGAGAATGAGACGATGCAAAATGGTGTTTAGAAGGTGCTTAAGGTGACTTTAAAGAGAATGAGACGATGCAAAATGAGGTTAGAAGGTGCTTAAGGTGACTTTAAAGAGAATGAGACGATGCAAAATGAGGTTTAGAAGGTGCTTAAAGTGACTTTAAAGAGAATGAGACGATGCAAAATGAGGTTTAGAAGGTGCTTAAGGTGACTTTAAAGAGAATGAGACGATGCAAAATGGTGTTTAGAAGGTGCTTAAGGTGACTTTAAAGAGAATGAGACGATGCAAAATGAGGTTTAGAAGGTGCTTAAGGTGACTTTAAAGAAAATGAGACGATGCAAAATGAGGTTTAGAAGGTGCTTAAGGTGACTTTAAAGAGAATGAGACGATGCAAAATGAGGTTTAGAAGGTGCTTAAAGTGACTTTAAAGAGAATGAGACGATGCAAAATGAGGTTTAGAAGGTGCTTAAGGTTACTTTAAAGAGAATGAGACGATACAAAATGGTGTTTAGAAGGTGCTTAAAGTGACTTTAAAGAGAATGAGACGATGCAAAATGGTGTTTAGAAGGTGCTTAAGGTGACTTTAAAGAGAATGAGACGATGCAAAATGGTGTTTAGAAGGTGCCTAAAGTGACTTTAAAGAGAATGAGACGATGCAAAATGAGGTTTAGAAGGTGCTTAAAGTGACTTTAAAGAGAATGAGACGATGCAAAATGGTGTTTAGAAGGTGCTTAAGGTGACTTTAAAGAGAATGAGACGATGCAAAATGAGGTTTAGAAGGTGCTTAAAGTGACTTTAAAGAGAATGAGACGATGCAAAATGGTGTTTAGAAGGTGCTTAAAGTGACTTTAAAGAGAATGAGACGATGCAAAATGGTGTTTAGAAGGTGCTTAAGGTGACTTTAAAGAGAATGAGACGATGCAAAATGGTGTTTAGAAGGTGCTTAAAGTGACTTTAAAGAGAATGAGACGATGCAAAATGAGGTTTAGAAGGTGCTTAAGGTGACTTTAAAGAGAATGAGACGATGCAAAATGGTGTTTAGAAGGTGCTTAAAGTGACTTTAAAGAGAATGAGACGATGCAAAATGAGGTTTAGAAGGTGCTTAAGGTGACTTTAAAGAGAATGAGACGATGCAAAATGGTGTTTAGAAGGTGCTTAAGGTGACTTTAAAGAGAATGAGACGATGCAAAATGAGGTTTAAAAGGTGCTTAAAGTGACTTTAAAGAGAATGAGACGATGCAAAATGAGGTTTAGAAGGTGCTTAAGGTGACTTTAAAGAGAATGAGACGATGCAAAATGGTGTTTAGAAGGTGCTTAAGGTGACTTTAAAGAGAATGAGACGATGCAAAATGAGGTTTAGAAGGTGCTTAAAGTGACTTTAAAGAGAATGAGACGATGCAAAATGAGGTTTAGAAGGTGCTTAAGGTGACTTTAAAGAGAATGAGACGATGCAAAATGGTGTTTAGAAGGTGCTTAAGGTGACTTTAAAGAGAATGAGACGATGCAAAATGAGGTTTAGAAGGTGCTTAAAGTGACTTTAAAGAGAATGAGACGATGCAAAAGGGTGTTTAGAAGGTGCTTAAGGTGACTTTAAAGAGAATGAGACGATGCAAAATGAGGTTTAGAAGGTGCTTAAGGTGACTTTAAAGAGAATGAGACGATGCAAAATGAGGTTTAGAAGGTGCTTAAAGTGACTTTAAAGAGAATGAGACGATGCAAAATGAGGTTTAGAAGGTGCTTAAGGTGACTTTAAAGAGAATGAGACGATGCAAAATGGTGTTTAGAAGGTGCTTAAGGTGACTTTAAAGAGAATGAGACGATGCAAAATGGTGTTTAGAAGGTGCTTAAGGTGACTTTAAAGAGAATGAGACGATGCAAAATGGTGTTTAGAAGGTGCTTAAGGTGACTTTAAAGAGAATGAGACGATGCAAAATGGTGTTTAGAAGGTGCTTAAGGTGACTTTAAAGAGAATGAAACGATGCAAAATGATTTTTAGAAGGTGCTTAAAGTGACATTAAAGAGAATGAGACGATGCAAACTGAGGTTTAGAAGGTGCTTAAGGTGACTTTAAAGAGAATGAGACGATGCAAAATGGTGTTTAGAAGGTGCTTAAGGTGACTTTAAAGAGAATGAGACGATGCAAAATGAGGTTTAGAAGGTGCTTAAAGTGACTTTAAAGAGAATGAGACGATGCAAAATGGTGTTTAGAAGGTGCTTAAGGTGACTTTAAAGAGAATGAGACGATGCAAAATGAGGTTTAGAAGGTGCTTAAAGTGACTTTAAAGAGAATGAGACGATGCAAAATGGTGTTTAGAAGGTGCTTAAAGTGACTTTAAAGAGAATGAGACGATGCAAAATGAGGTTTAGAAGGTGCTTAAAGTGACTTTAAAGAGAATGAGACGATGCAAAATGGTGTTTAGAAGGTGCTTAAAGTGACTTTAAAGAGAATGAGACGATGCAAAATGAGGTTTAGAAGGTGCTTAAGGTGACTTTAAAGAGAATGAGACGATGCAAAAGGGTGTTTAGAAGGTGCTTAAAGTGACTTTAAAGAGAATGAGACGATGCAAAATGAGGTTTAGAAGGTGCTTAAAGTGACTTTAAAGAGAATGAGACGATGCAAAATGAGGTTTAGAAGGTGCTTAAGGTTACTTTAAAGAGAATGAGACGATGCAAAATGGTGTTTAGAAGGTGCTTAAGGTGACTTTAAAGAGAATGAGACGATGCAAAATGAGGTTTAGAAGGTGCTTAAAGTGACTTTAAAGAGAATGAGACGATGCAAAATGGTGTTTAGAAGGTGCTTAAAGTGACTTTAAAGAGAATGAGACGATGCAAAATGAGGTTTAGAAGGTGCTTAAGGTTACTTTAAAGAGAATGAGACGATGCAAAATGAGGTTTAGAAGGTGCTTAAGGTGACTTTAAAGAGAATGAGACGATGCAAAAGGGTGTTTAGAAGGTGCTTAAGGTGACTTTAAAGAGAATGAGACGATGCAAAATGAGGTTTAGAAGGTGCTTAAGGTGACTTTAAAGAGAATGAGACGATGCAAAATGAGGTTTAGAAGGTGCTTAAAGTGACTTTAAAGAGAATGAGACGATGCAAAATGAGGTTTAGAAGGTGCTTAAGGTGACTTTAAAGAGAATGAGACGATGCAAAATGGTGTTTAGAAGGTGCTTAAAGTGACTTTAAAGAGAATGAGACGATGCAAAATGGTGTTTAGAAGGTGCTTAAAGTGACTTTAAAGAGAATGAGACGATGCAAAATGGTGTTTAGAAGGTGCTTAAAGTGACTTTAAAGAGAATGAGACGATGCAAAATGGTGTTTAGAAGGTGCTTAAAGTGACTTTAAAGAGAATGAGACGATGCAAAATGAGGTTTAGAAGGTGCTTAAGGTGACTTTAAAGAGAATGAGACGATGCAAAATGGTGTTTAGAAGGTGCTTAAAGTGACTTTAAAGAGAATGAGACGATGCAAAATGAGGTTTAGAAGGTGCTTAAGGTGACTTTAAAGAGAATGAGACGATGCAAAATGGTGTTTAGAAGGTGCTTAAGGTGACTTTAAAGAGAATGAGACGATGCAAAATGAGGTTTAAAAGGTGCTTAAAGTGACTTTAAAGAGAATGAGACGATGCAAAATGAGGTTTAGAAGGTGCTTAAGGTGACTTTAAAGAGAATGAGACGATGCAAAATGGTGTTTAGAAGGTGCTTAAGGTGACTTTAAAGAGAATGAGACGATGCAAAATGAGGTTTAGAAGGTGCTTAAAGTGACTTTAAAGAGAATGAGACGATGCAAAATGAGGTTTAGAAGGTGCTTAAGGTGACTTTAAAGAGAATGAGACGATGCAAAATGGTGTTTAGAAGGTGCTTAAGGTGACTTTAAAGAGAATGAGACGATGCAAAATGAGGTTTAGAAGGTGCTTAAAGTGACTTTAAAGAGAATGAGACGATGCAAAAGGGTGTTTAGAAGGTGCTTAAGGTGACTTTAAAGAGAATGAGACGATGCAAAATGAGGTTTAGAAGGTGCTTAAGGTGACTTTAAAGAGAATGAGACGATGCAAAATGAGGTTTAGAAGGTGCTTAAAGTGACTTTAAAGAGAATGAGACGATGCAAAATGAGGTTTAGAAGGTGCTTAAGGTGACTTTAAAGAGAATGAGACGATGCAAAATGGTGTTTAGAAGGTGCTTAAGGTGACTTTAAAGAGAATGAGACGATGCAAAATGAGGTTTAGAAGGTGCTTAAGGTGACTTTAAAGAGAATGAGACGATGCAAAATGAGGTTTAGAAGGTGCTTAAGGTGACTTTAAAGAGAATGAGACGATGCAAAATGAGGTTTAGAAGGTGCTTAAAGTGACTTTAAAGAGAATGAGACGATGCAAAATGGTGTTTAGAAGGTGCTTAAGGTGACTTTAAAGAGAATGAGACGATGCAAAATGGTGTTTAGAAGGTGCTTAAGGTGACTTTAAAGAGAATGAGACGATGCAAAATGGTGTTTAGAAGGTGCTTAAGGTGACTTTAAAGAGAATGAGACGATGCAAAATGGTGTTTAGAAGGTGCTTAAGGTGACTTTAAAGAGAATGAAACGATGCAAAATGAGGTTTAGAAGGTGCTTAAAGTGACATTAAAGAGAATGAGACGATGCAAACTGAGGTTTAGAAGGTGCTTAAGGTGACTTTAAAGAGAATGAGACGATGCAAAATGGTGTTTAGAAGGTGCTTAAGGTGACTTTAAAGAGAATGAGACGATGCAAAATGAGGTTTAGAAGGTGCTTAAAGTGACTTTAAAGAGAATGAGACGATGCAAAATGGTGTTTAGAAGGTGCTTAAGGTGACTTTAAAGAGAATGAGACGATGCAAAATGAGGTTTAGAAGGTGCTTAAAGTGACTTTAAAGAGAATGAGACGATGCAAAATGGTGTTTAGAAGGTGCTTAAAGTGACTTTAAAGAGAATGAGACGATGCAAAATGAGGTTTAGAAGGTGCTTAAAGTGACTTTAAAGAGAATGAGACGATGCAAAATGGTGTTTAGAAGGTGCTTAAAGTGACTTTAAAGAGAATGAGACGATGCAAAATGAGGTTTAGAAGGTGCTTAAGGTGACTTTAAAGAGAATGAGACGATGCAAAAGGGTGTTTAGAAGGTGCTTAAAGTGACTTTAAAGAGAATGAGACGATGCAAAATGAGGTTTAGAAGGTGCTTAAAGTGACTTTAAAGAGAATGAGACGATGCAAAATGAGGTTTAGAAGGTGCTTAAGGTTACTTTAAAGAGAATGAGACGATGCAAAATGGTGTTTAGAAGGTGCTTAAGGTGACTTTAAAGAGAATGAGACGATGCAAAATGAGGTTTAGAAGGTGCTTAAAGTGACTTTAAAGAGAATGAGACGATGCAAAATGGTGTTTAGAAGGTGCTTAAAGTGACTTTAAAGAGAATGAGACGATGCAAAATGAGGTTTAGAAGGTGCTTAAGGTTACTTTAAAGAGAATGAGACGATGCAAAATGAGGTTTAGAAGGTGCTTAAGGTGACTTTAAAGAGAATGAGACGATGCAAAAGGGTGTTTAGAAGGTGCTTAAGGTGACTTTAAAGAGAATGAGACGATGCAAAATGAGGTTTAGAAGGTGCTTAAGGTGACTTTAAAGAGAATGAGACGATGCAAAATGAGGTTTAGAAGGTGCTTAAAGTGACTTTAAAGAGAATGAGACGATGCAAAATGAGGTTTAGAAGGTGCTTAAGGTGACTTTAAAGAGAATGAGACGATGCAAAATGGTGTTTAGAAGGTGCTTAAAGTGACTTTAAAGAGAATGAGACGATGCAAAATGGTGTTTAGAAGGTGCTTAAAGTGACTTTAAAGAGAATGAGACGATGCAAAATGGTGTTTAGAAGGTGCTTAAAGTGACTTTAAAGAGAATGAGACGATGCAAAATGGTGTTTAGAAGGTGCTTAAAGTGACTTTAAAGAGAATGAGACGATGCAAAATGAGGTTTAGAAGGTGCTTAAGGTGACTTTAAAGAGAATGAGACGATGCAAAATGGTGTTTAGAAGGTGCTTAAAGTGACTTTAAAGAGAATGAGACGATGCAAAATGAGGTTTAGAAGGTGCTTAAAGTGACTTTAAAGAGAATGAGACGATGCAAAATGGTGTTTAGAAGGTGCTTAAGGTGACTTTAAAGAGAATGAGACGATGCAAAATGGTGTTTAGAAGGTGCTTAAAGTGACTTTAAAGAGAATGAGACGATGCAAAATGGTGTTTAGAAGGTGCTTAAAGTGACTTTAAAGAGAATGAGACGATGCAAAATGGTGTTTAGAAGGTGCTTAAAGTGACTTTAAAGAGAATGAGACGATGCAAAATGGTGTTTAGAAGGTGCTTAAGGTGACTTTAAAGAGAATGAGACGATGCAAAATGAGGTTTAGAAGGTGCTTAAAGTGACTTTAAAGAGAATGAGACGATGCAAAATGGTGTTTAGAAGGTGCTTAAAGTGACTTTAAAGAGAATGAGACGATGCAAAATGGTGTTTAGAAGGTGCTTAGGGTGACTTTAAAGAGAATGAGACGATGCAAAATGAGGTTTAGAAGGTGCTTAAAGTGACTTTAAAGAGAATGAGACGATGCAAAATGAGGTTTAGAAGGTGCTTAAAGTGACTTTAAAGAGAATGAGACGATGCAAAATGGTGTTTAGAAGGTGCTTAAGGTGACTTTAAAGAGAATGAGACGATGCAAAATGAGGTTTAGAAGGTGCTTAAAGTGACTTTAAAGAGAATGAGACGATGCAAAATGAGGTTTAGAAGGTGCTTAAGGTGACTTTAAAGAGAATGAGACGATGCAAAATGAGGTTTAGAAGGTGCTTAAAGTGACTTTAAAGAGAATGAGACGATGCAAAATGGTGTTTAGAAGGTGCTTAAGGTGACTTTAAAGAGAATGAGACGATGCAAAATGAGGTTTAGAAGGTGCTTAAGGTGACTTTAAAGAGAATGAGACGATGCAAAATGAGGTTTAGAAGGTGCTTAAAGTGACTTTAAAGAGAATGAGACGATGCAAAATGGTGTTTAGAAGGTGCTTAAAGTGACTTTAAAGAGAATGAGACGATGCAAAATGGTGTTTAGAAGGTGCTTAAGGTGACTTTAAAGAGAATGAGACGATGCAAAATGGTGTTTAGAAGGTGCTTAAGGTTACTTTAAAGAGAATGAGACGATGCAAAATGAGGTTTAGAAGGTGCTTAAAGTGACTTTAAAGAGAATGAGACGATGCAAAATGGTGTTTAGAAGGTGCTTAAGGTGACTTTAAAGAGAATGAGACGATGCAAAATGAGGTTTAGAAGGTGCTTAAAGTGACTTTAAAGAGAATGAGACGATGCAAAATGGTGTTTAGAAGGTGCTTAAAGTGACTTTAAAGAGAATGAGACGATGCAAAATGGTGTTTAGAAGGTGCTTAGGGTGACTTTAAAGAGAATGAGACGATGCAAAATGAGGTTTAGAAGGTGCTTAAAGTGACTTTAAAGAGAATGAGACGATGCAAAATGAGGTTTAGAAGGTGCTTAAAGTGACTTTAAAGAGAATGAGACGATGCAAAATGAGGTTTAGAAGGTGCTTAAAGTGACTTTAAAGAGAATGAGACGATGCAAAATGAGGTTTAGAAGGTGCTTAAAGTGACTTTAAAGAGAATGAGACGATGCAAAATGAGGTTTAGAAGGTGCTTAAGGTGACTTTAAAGAGAATGAGACGATGCAAAATGAGGTTTAGAAGGTGCTTAAAGTGACTTTAAAGAGAATGAGACGATGCAAAATGGTGTTTAGAAGGTGCTTAAGGTGACTTTAAAGAGAATGAGACGATGCAAAATGAGGTTTAGAAGGTGCTTAAGGTGACTTTAAAGAGAATGAGACGATGCAAAATGGTGTTTAGAAGGTGCTTAAGGTGACTTTAAAGAGAATGAGACGATGCAAAATGGTGTTTAGAAGGTGCTTAAGGTGACTTTAAAGAGAATGAGACGATGCAAAATGGTGTTTAGAAGGTGCTTAAGGTGACTTTAAAGAGAATGAGACGATGCAAAATGGTGTTTAGAAGGTGCTTAAAGTGACTTTAAAGAGAATGAGACGATGCAAAATGAGGTTTAGAAGGTGCTTAAGGTGACTTTAAAGAGAATGAGACGATGCAAAATGGTGTTTAGAAGGTGCTTAAAGTGACTTTAAAGAGAATGAGACGATGCAAAATGGTGTTTAGAAGGTGCTTAAGGTGACTTTAAAGAGAATGAGACGATGCAAAATGGTGTTTAGAAGGTGCTTAAGGTTACTTTAAAGAGAATGAGACGATGCAAAATGGTGTTTAGAAGGTGCTTAAAGTGACTTTAAAGAGAATGAGACGATGCAAAATGAGGTTTAGAAGGTGCTTAAGGTGACTTTAAAGAGAATGAGACGATGCAAAATGGTGTTTAGAAGGTGCTTAAAGTGACTTTAAAGAGAATGAGACGATGCAAAATGAGGTTTAGAAGGTGCTTAAAGTGACTTTAAAGAGAATGAGACGATGCAAAATGGTGTTTAGAAGGTGCTTAAGGTGACTTTAAAGAGAATGAGACGATGCAAAATGAGGTTTAGAAGGTGCTTAAAGTGACTTTAAAGAGAATGAGACGATGCAAAATGGTGTTTAGAAGGTGCTTAAGGTGACTTTAAAGAGAATGAGACGATGCAAAATGGTGTTTAGAAGGTGCTTAAAGTGACTTTAAAGAGAATGAGACGATGCAAAATGAGGTTTAGAAGGTGCTTAAGGTGACTTTAAAGAGAATGAGACGATGCAAAATGGTGTTTAGAAGGTGCTTAAGGTGACTTTAAAGAGAATGAGACGATGCAAAATGAGGTTTAGAAGGTGCTTAAAGTGACTTTAAAGAGAATGAGACGATGCAAAATGGTGTTTAGAAGGTGCTTAAGGTGACTTTAAAGAGAATGAGACGATGCAAAATGAGGTTTAGAAGGTGCTTAAAGTGACTTTAAAGAGAATGAGACGATGCAAAATGGTGTTTAGAAGGTGCTTAAAGTGACTTTAAAGAGAATGAGACGATGCAAAATGGTGTTTAGAAGGTGCTTAAGGTGACTTTAAAGAGAATGAGACGATGCAAAATGGTGTTTAGAAGGTGCTTAAAGTGACTTTAAAGAGAATGAGACGATGCAAAATGAGGTTTAGAAGGTGCTTAAGGTGACTTTAAAGAGAATGAGACGATGCAAAATGGTGTTTAGAAGGTGCTTAAAGTGACTTTAAAGAGAATGAGACGATGCAAAATGAGGTTTAGAAGGTGCTTAAGGTGACTTTAAAGAGAATGAGACGATGCAAAATGGTGTTTAGAAGGTGCTTAAGGTGACTTTAAAGAGAATGAGACGATGCAAAATGAGGTTTAGAAGGTGCTTAAAGTGACTTTAAAGAGAATGAGACGATGCAAAATGAGGTTTAGAAGGTGCTTAAGGTTACTTTAAAGAGAATGAGACGATGCAAAATGGTGTTTAGAAGGTGCTTAAAGTGACTTTAAAGAGAATGAGACGATGCAAAATGGTGTTTAGAAGGTGCTTAAGGTGACTTTAAAGAGAATGAGACGATGCAAAATGGTGTTTAGAAGGTGCTTAAAGTGACTTTAAAGAGAATGAGACGATGCAAAATGAGGTTTAGAAGGTGCTTAAAGTGACTTTAAAGAGAATGAGACGATGCAAAATGGTGTTTAGAAGGTGCTTAAGGTGACTTTAAAGAGAATGAGACGATGCAAAATGAGGTTTAGAAGGTGCTTAAAGTGACTTTAAAGAGAATGAGACGATGCAAAATGGTGTTTAGAAGGTGCTTAAAGTGACTTTAAAGAGAATGAGACGATGCAAAATGGTGTTTAGAAGGTGCTTAAGGTGACTTTAAAGAGAATGAGACGATGCAAAATGGTGTTTAGAAGGTGCTTAAAGTGACTTTAAAGAGAATGAGACGATGCAAAATGAGGTTTAGAAGGTGCTTAAGGTGACTTTAAAGAGAATGAGACGATGCAAAATGGTGTTTAGAAGGTGCTTAAGGTGACTTTAAAGAGAATGAGACGATGCAAAATGAGGTTTAGAAGGTGCTTAAGGTGACTTTAAAGAGAATGAGACGATGCAAAATGGTGTTTAGAAGGTGCTTAAGGTGACTTTAAAGAGAATGAGACGATGCAAAATGAGGTTTAGAAGGTGCTTAAAGTGACTTTAAAGAGAATGAGACGATGCAAAATGAGGTTTAGAAGGTGCTTAAGGTGACTTTAAAGAGAATGAGACGATGCAAAATGGTGTTTAGAAGGTGCTTAAGGTGACTTTAAAGAGAATGAGACGATGCAAAATGAGGTTTAGAAGGTGCTTAAAGTGACTTTAAAGAGAATGAGACGATGCAAAATGAGGTTTAGAAGGTGCTTAAGGTGACTTTAAAGAGAATGAGACGATGCAAAATGGTGTTTAGAAGGTGCTTAAGGTGACTTTAAAGAGAATGAGACGATGCAAAATGAGGTTTAGAAGGTGCTTAAAGTGACTTTAAAGAGAATGAGACGATGCAAAATGGTGTTTAGAAGGTGCTTAAGGTGACTTTAAAGAGAATGAGACGATGCAAAATGAGGTTTAGAAGGTGCTTAAGGTGACTTTAAAGAGAATGAGACGATGCAAAATGAGGTTTAGAAGGTGCTTAAAGTGACTTTAAAGAGAATGAGACGATGCAAAATGAGGTTTAGAAGGTGCTTAAGGTGACTTTAAAGAGAATGAGACGATGCAAAATGGTGTTTAGAAGGTGCTTAAGGTGACTTTAAAGAGAATGAGACGATGCAAAATGAGGTTTAGAAGGTGCTTAAGGTGACTTTAAAGAAAATGAGACGATGCAAAATGAGGTTTAGAAGGTGCTTAAGGTGACTTTAAAGAGAATGAGACGATGCAAAATGAGGTTTAGAAGGTGCTTAAAGTGACTTTAAAGAGATTGAGACGATGCAAAATGAGGTTTAGAAGGTGCTTAAGGTTACTTTAAAGAGAATGAGACGATGCAAAATGGTGTTTAGAAGGTGCTTAAAGTGACTTTAAAGAGAATGAGACGATGCAAAATGGTGTTTAGAAGGTGCTTAAGGTGACTTTAAAGAGAATGAGACGATGCAAAATGGTGTTTAGAAGGTGCTTAAAGTGACTTTAAAGAGAATGAGACGATGCAAAATGAGGTTTAGAAGGTGCTTAAAGTGACTTTAAAGAGAATGAGACGATGCAAAATGGTGTTTAGAAGGTGCTTAAGGTGACTTTAAAGAGAATGAGACGATGCAAAATGAGGTTTAGAAGGTGCTTAAAGTGACTTTAAAGAGAATGAGACGATGCAAAATGGTGTTTAGAAGGTGCTTAAAGTGACTTTAAAGAGAATGAGACGATGCAAAATGGTGTTTAGAAGGTGCTTAAGGTGACTTTAAAGAGAATGAGACCATGCAAAATGGTGTTTAGAAGGTGCTTAAAGTGACTTTAAAGAGAATGAGACGATGCAAAATGAGGTTTAGAAGGTGCTTAAGGTGACTTTAAAGAGAATGAGACGATGCAAAATGGTGTTTAGAAGGTGCTTAAAGTGACTTTAAAGAGAATGAGACGATGCAAAATGAGGTTTAGAAGGTGCTTAAGGTGACTTTAAAGAGAATGAGACGATTCAAAATGGTGTTTAGAAGGTGCTTAAGGTGACTTTAAAGAGAATGAGACGATGCAAAATGAGGTTTAAAAGGTGCTTAAAGTGACTTTAAAGAGAATGAGACGATGCAAAATGAGGTTTAGAAGGTGCTTAAGGTGACTTTAAAGAGAATGAGACGATGCAAAATGGTGTTAGAAGGTGCTTAAGGTGACTTTAAAGAGAATGAGACGATGCAAAATGAGGTTTAGAAGGTGCTTAAAGTGACTTTAAAGAGAATGAGACGATGCAAAATGAGGTTTAGAAGGTGCTTAAGGTGACTTTAAAGAGAATGAGACGATGCAAAATGGTGTTTAGAAGGTGCTTAAGGTGACTTTAAAGAGAATGAGACGATGCAAAATGAGGTTTAGAAGGTGCTTAAAGTGACTTTAAAGAGAATGAGACGATGCAAAAGGGTGTTTAGAAGGTGCTTAAGGTGACTTTAAAGAGAATGAGACGATGCAAAATGAGGTTTAGAAGGTGCTTAAGGTGACTTTAAAGAGAATGAGACGATGCAAAATGAGGTTTAGAAGGTGCTTAAAGTGACTTTAAAGAGAATGAGACGATGCAAAATGAGGTTTAGAAGGTGCTTAAGGTGACTTTAAAGAGAATGAGACGATGCAAAATGGTGTTTAGAAGGTGCTTAAGGTGACTTTAAAGAGAATGAGACGATGCAAAATGAGGTTTAGAAGGTGCTTAAAGTGACTTTAAAGAGAATGAGACGATGCAAAATGGTGTTTAGAAGGTGCTTAAGGTGACTTTAAAGAGAATGAGACGATGCAAAATGGTGTTTAGAAGGTGCTTAAGGTGACTTTAAAGAGAATGAGACGATGCAAAATGGTGTTTAGAAGGTGCTTAAGGTGACTTTAAAGAGAATGAGACGATGCAAAATGAGGTTTAGAAGGTGCTTAAGGTGACTTTAAAGAGAATGAAACGATGCAAAATGAGGTTTAGAAGGTGCTTAAAGTGACATTAAAGAGAATGAGACGATGCAAACTGAGGTTTAGAAGGTGCTTAAGGTGACTTTAAAGAGAATGAGACGATGCAAAATGGTGTTTAGAAGGTGCTTAAGGTGACTTTAAAGAGAATGAGACGATGCAAAATGAGGTTTAGAAGGTGCTTAAAGTGACTTTAAAGAGAATGAGACGATGCAAAATGGTGTTTAGAAGGTGCTTAAGGTGACTTTAAAGAGAATGAGACGATGCAAAATGAGGTTTAGAAGGTGCTTAAAGTGACTTTAAAGAGAATGAGACGATGCAAAATGGTGTTTAGAAGGTGCTTAAGGTGACTTTAAAGAGAATGAGACGATGCAAAATGAGGTTTAGAAGGTGCTTAAAGTGACTTTAAAGAGAATGAGACGATGCAAAATGGTGTTTAGAAGGTGCTTAAAGTGACTTTAAAGAGAATGAGACGATGCAAAATGAGGTTTAGAAGGTGCTTAAGGTGACTTTAAAGAGAATGAGACGATGCAAAAGGGTGTTTAGAAGGTGCTTAAAGTGACTTTAAAGAGAATGAGACGATGCAAAATGAGGTTTAGAAGGTGCTTAAAGTGACTTTAAAGAGAATGAGACGATGCAAAATGAGGTTTAGAAGGTGCTTAAGGTTACTTTAAAGAGAATGAGACGATGCAAAATGGTGTTTAGAAGGTGCTTAAGGTGACTTTAAAGAGAATGAGACGATGCAAAATGAGGTTTAGAAGGTGCTTAAAGTGACTTTAAAGAGAATGAGACGATGCAAAATGGTGTTTAGAAGGTGCTTAAAGTGACTTTAAAGAGAATGAGACGATGCAAAATGAGGTTTAGAAGGTGCTTAAGGTTACTTTAAAGAGAATGAGACGATGCAAAATGAGGTTTAGAAGGTGCTTAAGGTGACTTTAAAGAGAATGAGACGATGCAAAAGGGTGTTTAGAAGGTGCTTAAGGTGACTTTAAAGAGAATGAGACGATGCAAAATGAGGTTTAGAAGGTGCTTAAGGTGACTTTAAAGAGAATGAGACGATGCAAAATGAGGTTTAGAAGGTGCTTAAAGTGACTTTAAAGAGAATGAGACGATGCAAAATGGTGTTTAGAAGGTGCTTAAAGTGACTTTAAAGAGAATGAGACGATGCAAAATGGTGTTTAGAAGGTGCTTAAAGTGACTTTAAAGAGAATGAGACGATGCAAAATGGTGTTTAGAAGGTGCTTAAAGTGACTTTAAAGAGAATGAGACGATGCAAAATGAGGTTTAGAAGGTGCTTAAGGTGACTTTAAAGAGAATGAGACGATGCAAAATGGTGTTTAGAAGGTGCTTAAAGTGACTTTAAAGAGAATGAGACGATGCAAAATGAGGTTTAGAAGGTGCTTAAGGTGACTTTAAAGAGAATGAGACGATGCAAAATGGTGTTTAGAAGGTGCTTAAGGTGACTTTAAAGAGAATGAGACGATGCAAAATGAGGTTTAAAAGGTGCTTAAAGTGACTTTAAAGAGAATGAGACGATGCAAAATGAGGTTTAGAAGGTGCTTAAGGTGACTTTAAAGAGAATGAGACGATGCAAAATGGTGTTTAGAAGGTGCTTAAGGTTACTTTAAAGAGAATGAGACGATGCAAAATGAGGTTTAGAAGGTGCTTAAAGTGACTTTAAAGAGAATGAGACGATGCAAAATGAGGTTTAGAAGGTGCTTAAGGTGACTTTAAAGAGAATGAGACGATGCAAAATGGTGTTTAGAAGGTGCTTAAGGTGACTTTAAAGAGAATGAGACGATGCAAAATGAGGTTTAGAAGGTGCTTAAAGTGACTTTAAAGAGAATGAGACGATGCAAAAGGGTGTTTAGAAGGTGCTTAAGGTGACTTTAAAGAGAATGAGACGATGCAAAATGAGGTTTAGAAGGTGCTTAAGGTGACTTTAAAGAGAATGAGACGATGCAAAATGAGGTTTAGAAGGTGCTTAAAGTGACTTTAAAGAGAATGAGACGATGCAAAATGAGGTTTAGAAGGTGCTTAAGGTGACTTTAAAGAGAATGAGACGATGCAAAATGGTGTTTAGAAGGTGCTTAAGGTGACTTTAAAGAGAATGAGACGATGCAAAATGAGGTTTAGAAGGTGCTTAAGGTGACTTTAAAGAGAATGAGACGATGCAAAATGAGGTTTAGAAGGTGCTTAAGGTGACTTTAAAGAGAATGAGACGATGCAAAATGAGGTTTAGAAGGTGCTTAAAGTGACTTTAAAGAGAATGAGACGATGCAAAATGGTGTTTAGAAGGTGCTTAAGGTGACTTTAAAGAGAATGAGACGATGCAAAATGGTGTTTAGAAGGTGCTTAAGGTGACTTTAAAGAGAATGAGACGATGCAAAATGGTGTTTAGAAGGTGCTTAAGGTGACTTTAAAGAGAATGAGACGATGCAAAATGGTGTTTAGAAGGTGCTTAAGGTGACTTTAAAGAGAATGAAACGATGCAAAATGAGGTTTAGAAGGTGCTTAAAGTGACATTAAAGAGAATGAGACGATGCAAACTGAGGTTTAGAAGGTGCTTAAGGTGACTTTAAAGAGAATGAGACGATGCAAAATGGTGTTTAGAAGGTGCTTAAGGTGACTTTAAAGAGAATGAGACGATGCAAAATGAGGTTTAGAAGGTGCTTAAAGTGACTTTAAAGAGAATGAGACGATGCAAAATGGTGTTTAGAAGGTGCTTAAGGTGACTTTAAAGA
>NW_026689956.1:0-38448 GCF_943734765.1 Anopheles ziemanni | reverse complement strand
CTCATTCTCTTTAAAAGTCACCTTAAGCACCTTCTAAACCTCATTTTGCATCGTATCATTCTCTTTAAAGTCACCTTAAGCACCTTCTAAACACCATTTTGCATCGTCTCATTCTCTTTAAAGTCACCTTAAGCACCTTCTAAACACCATTTTGCATCGTCTCATTCTCTTTAAAGTCACTTTAAGCACCTTCTAAACCTCATTTTGCATCGTCTCATTCTCTTTAAAGTCACCTTAAGCACCTTCTAAACACCATTTTGCATCGTCTCATTCTCTTTAAAGTCACTTTAAGCACCTTCTAAAGACCATTTTGCATCGTCTCATTCTCTTTAAAGTCACCTTAAGCACCTTCTAAACACCATTTTGCATCGTCTCATTCTCTTTAAAGTCACCTTAAGCACCTTCTAAACACCATTTTGCATCGTCTCATTCTCTTTAAAGTCACTTAAGCACCTTCTAAACCTCATTTTGCATCGTATCATTCTCTTTAAAGTCACCTTAAGCACCTTCTAAACACCATTTTGCATCGTCTCATTCTCTTTAAAGTCACCTTAAGCACCTTCTAAACACCATTTTGCATCGTCTCATTCTCTTTAAAGTCACCTTAAGCACCTTCTAAACACCATTTTGCATCGTCTCATTCTCTTTAAAGTCACTTTAAGCACCTTCTAAACCTCATTTTGCATCGTCTCATTCTCTTTAAAGTCACCTTAAGCACCTTCTAAACACCATTTTGCATCGTCTCATTCTCTTTAAAGTCACCTTAAGCACCTTCTAAACACCATTTTGCATCGTCTCATTCTCTTTAAAGTCACTTTAAGCACCTTCTAAACCTCATTTTTGCATCGTATCATTCTCTTTAAAGTCACCTTAAGCACCTTCTAAACACCATTTTGCATCGTCTCATTCTCTTTAAAGTCACTTTAAGCACCTTCTAAACCTCATTTTGCATCGTCTCATTCTCTTTAAAGTCACTTTAAGCACCTTCTAAACCTCATTTTGCATCGTATCATTCTCTTTAAAGTCACCTTAAGCACCTTCTAAACACCATTTTGCATCGTCTCATTCTCTTTAAAGTCACCTTAAGCACCTTCTAAACACCATTTTGCATCGTCTCATTCTCTTTAAAGTCACTTTAAGCACCTTCTAAACCTCATTTTGCATCGTATCATTCTCTTTAAAGTCACCTTAAGCACCTTCTAAACACCATTTTGCATCGTCTCATTCTCTTTAAAGTCACCTTAAGCACCTTCTAAACACCATTTTGCATCGTCTCATTCTCTTTAAAGTCACTTTAAGCACCTTCTAAACCTCATTTTGCATCGTATCATTCTCTTTAAAGTCACCTTAAGCACCTTCTAAACACCATTTTGCATCGTCTCATTCTCTTTAAAGTCACCTTAAGCACCTTCTAAACACCATTTTGCATCGTCTCATTCTCTTTAAAGTCACTTTAAGCACCTTCTAAACCTCATTTTGCATCGTATCATTCTCTTTAAAGTCACCTTAAGCACCTTCTAAACACCATTTTGCATCGTCTCATTCTCTTTAAAGTCACCTTAAGCACCTTCTAAACACCATTTTGCATCGTCTCATTCTCTTTAAAGTCACTTTAAGCACCTTCTAAACCTCATTTTGCATCGTCTCATTCTCTTTAAAGTCACCTTAAGCACCTTCTAAACACCATTTTGCATCGTCTCATTCTCTTTAAAGTCACTTAAAGCACCTTCTAAACCTCATTTTGCATCGTCTCATTCTCTTTAAAGTCACCTTAAGCACCTTCTAAACACCATTTTGCATCGTCTCATTCTCTTTAAAGTCACCTTAAGCACCTTCTAAACACCATTTTGCATCGTCTCATTCTCTTAAAGTCACTTTAAGCACCTTCTAAACACCATTTTGCATCGTCTCATTCTCTTTAAAGTCACTTTAAGCACCTTCTAAACCTCATTTTGCATCGTCTCATTCTCTTTAAAGTCACTTTAAGCACCTTCTAAACCTCATTTTGCATCGTCTCATTCTCTTTAAAGTCACCTTAAGCACCTTCTAAACACCATTTTGCATCGTCTCATTCTCTTTAAAGTCACCTTAAGCACCTTCTAAACACCATTTTGCATCGTCTCATTCTCTTTAAAGTCACTTTAAGCACCTTCTAAACCTCATTTTGCATCGTCTCATTCTCTTTAAAGTCACTTTAAGCACCTTCTAAACCTCATTTTGCATCGTATCATTCTCTTTAAAGTCACCTTAAGCACCTTCTAAACACCATTTTGCATCGTCTCATTCTCTTTAAAGTCACCTTAAGCACCTTCTAAACACCATTTTGCATCGTCTCATTCTCTTTAAAGTCACTTTAAGCACCTTCTAAACCTCATTTTGCATCGTATCATTCTCTTTAAAGTCACCTTAAGCACCTTCTAAACACCATTTTGCATCGTCTCATTCTCTTTAAAGTCACCTTAAGCACCTTCTAAACACCATTTTGCATCGTCTCATTCTCTTTAGAGTCACTTTAAGCACCTTCTAAACCTCATTTTGCATCGTCTCATTCTCTTTAAAGTCACCTTAAGCACCTTCTAAACACCATTTTGCATCGTCTCATTCTCTTTAAAGTCACTTTAAGCACCTTCTAAACCTCATTTTGCATCGTCTCATTCTCTTTAAAGTCACCTTAAGCACCTTCTAAACACCATTTTGCATCGTCTCATTCTCTTTAAAGTCACTTTAAGCACCTTCTAAACCTCATTTTGCATCGTATCATTCTCTTTAAAGTCACCTTAAGCACCTTCTAAACACCATTTTGCATCGTCTCATTCTCTTTAAAGTCACCTTAAGCACCTTCTAAACACCATTTTGCATCGTCTCATTCTCTTTAAAGTCACTTTAAGCACCTTCTAAACCTCATTTTGCATCGTATCATTCTCTTTAAAGTCACCTTAAGCACCTTCTAAACACCATTTTGCATCGTCTCATTCTCTTTAAAGTCACTTTAAGCACCTTCTAAACCTCATTTTGCATCGTCTCATTCTCTTTAAAGTCACTTTAAGCACCTTCTAAACCCCATTTTGCATCGTATCATTCTCTTTAAAGTCACCTTAAGCACCTTCTAAACACCATTTTGCATCGTCTCATTCTCTTTAAAGTCACTTTAAGCACCTTCTAAACCTCATTTTGCATCGTCTCATTCTCTTTAAAGTCACCTTAAGCACCTTCTAAACACCATTTTGCATCGTCTCATTCTCTTTAAAGTCACTGTTGCGAAAACAACGGTCCGATAGGGCCAGTTCAAATTGAACCGGTTGGAGCCGCCAACAGATGGCAGTAGTCGTGGTGAAGGGCCGCGTCCGCTAGCTGGTCCAAATCCGTAGGGTCTATTATCCGGAAGAAAGAGACGACCAGCTGACGGACGCGGCTGATAAAAATGATAAAAAGGGCTCCAGCCGGGACAATGGCGATCTTTTCGGTTCAGTAAAGAAAAGTAAAAGCACGTGTAAATTTTTTAACATTCATTGTCGCTTAAAGTAAAAAATAAAAAGGACGAGTGTTTAAAAAACGCGTGGGAGAAGACATAAATAGAACGAAAGAAGAAATTGGATCGAAAACCTGTTGCAGGACGCAACATATTAAAAAATTTACACTTGAAAAGACATTATTTCGTTCGACAACGCTGGACGCGTGGATGCTGCTGGACGTGGCATCTGGTGGAACGAAAAAGAAAAGAAAAATAGTAAAGCATCGTTCAGTGCTGTGTGTGTGGTGGCTGTAGGACACAGCCAAAGTTGAGTGTGCAAAGTTCAACTGCAAGTGCAGGACTCGCAACATTCAGCGGCACACGCAGGAACATTTTACGGTGCAAGCGGCTGTTGGACACAGCGATACAAAAGATAAAAGTTCATCTGCAAGTGCTGGACGCGGAACGCAGTGAACAAAAGATCAGTGGTTGACTTTTCACGAAAGACAACACGATGAGTGACGAAGTGTGCCTTGTGTGCGGACAGGCGACGAGTACGGTAGATAGCGTGGAGTGCGACGGTTGCAGCGCATGGTGCCACCTCAAGTGCGTGAAGGAGGACGACACCGTGTACAGTCGACATTGGCTGTGTCCCCGTTGCGACCCCGGAACACAGAAGCCAGGAGAGCACCCCCCCGTTTCGATCTCTTCACCCACGAACGTGCCACCTGGAGCAGGAGTGTGCTCGCCGGCATCGGTGCACTACGCTCAACCGATCGTTCTTGATTCTTGCAACGAGTCGGTTGTGCCCCAAGGATCGCAAGCGGCACCCCTTCCAGCCGCTCACCCCCTACCCGGAACGAAGGAGAGCGATACTGATCTCACGCTAGGAGAGATTAGCCGATGCGTTAGGCGCATGACGGAGGAACGGGAGAGGGAGGACAAGCGGATGGAGAAGCTAATGGACCAAATGATCCAATCGGTTGTGCGCTGTTTGGACGATCGAAACGTTAGGAAAGCACCAGGATCGACGCAAGGGCTTCCGAGTTCGACGGCTTTCGGTGCTTTCGACGAAACTGAACAAGGCGATTATGGACCATACAACGAACTTAGTCGGAGCCAGTGTCAGCGCGGCAGGCTGTAAGCGGTAAGCTACCCACTTTCAGTGGCAAACCCGAAGAATGGCCGATGTTTGAAGCCAGCTACGAGGAGACTACGAGGCTGTGTGGCTACTCCGACGGGGAAAACGTGATCCGGCTTCAGCAGGCGTTGCGCGGCAAAGCACTCAAGGCGGTGCAATGCAGATTGAGGCACGCAGGGAACCTCAAGGGCGTGATGGACACCCTGAAGAAAATGTTTGGACGACCGGAGATTATTGTCAACACCCTCATCGAGCAGATTAGATGCCAGCCACCTCCCAAGCCGGATCGACTAGACACGCTGATCGACTTTGCGCTGTCAGTAGAAGAGGTGTGCGCAACAGTCAAAGCGAGCGTTGTGGGGGACAAGTTTGACGGCCCCCTTCTTCAAGAGCTGGTCGGTCGGCTCCCAGCACATGTCAAGTTGTTGTGGGGCATGCACTGCCTAACAGCTCCAGCACCTGCTGTTACCCTGGTGAACTTCGGTAAATGGATGGAGAAAACGAGGGAAGCTATTCTTCTCGTGCACTCTACTTCACCCACCGGGGAGGACCACAGAAAGCAACAACGGGGCATGATTAACGTGCACACATCATCACAGCGGCAGGTGCAATCAAAGGAAAAAAGATGCGCGTGCGACGGTGATTGCAGGCAACTTACGGAGTGCGAGGGCTATTGGAAGCTGAGTATAGCGGACCGATGGAACTTTGTCAAGGGCCACACCCTTTGCAAATCCTGCATACGAAGACACGAGGGCACATGTTGGATAACGCGGCCATGCTCTAAGGAAGGATGTACCGCGAAGCACCACCCATCGCTTCACTACACAACACCATCTGGTACCGAGGCGGAGGGTAATAACGTAACGCATTTGTCTCATTCTTCAGCTCACCAAAAAGACGTATTGCTGAGATATATACCGATCACCCTTCATGGGGGCAGAAACGAGGTGAAAACCGTGGCGCTCTTGGACGAAGGATCATCCCATACCCTCATGGAACACGGTTTAATGGAGGAGCTAGGTCTACAAGGAACTCGGAGCCCTCTATGTCTCAGCTGGACTGGAGGCCACAATCGGGAAGAACCAGACTCAGTGGAGGTGGCGGTGCGTGTTTCCGGAACCCACAAGCAGGCCAAAGTTCATGAGATGTCCGCGGTGCGTACTGTCCAGGATTTAGCGCTTCCAAAACAAAGTATCGACGTAGCTAGGCTAGCCGAGCGGCACCCGCATTTACAATCGTGCCCACTCTCGTCGTTTGCATCGGCAGCACCACGAGTGATCATTGGAATGGATAACTACCACTTAACACGTCCATTAAAAACCGTGGAAAGATCGTTCGATGAGCCGATTGCAACCAAAACGCGCCTGGGCTGGGTAGTCGCCGGTCGATGTGGTGAAATGGCAATGGGAAACCAGGACGCTACTGTATCCACGCATCGCGTAAAAGTTTGTCGCTCCCAAGACCAGGAAGCAAGGATGGATGCAGCTCTACGTGAAACCTTTGCACTGGAGAAAACTCGTAGCAAAAAAGAAGAAATACCATCTAACGATAACGCCATCGACTACGTGGAAAACAGTCGCACCAGCATGGAGGAGGTGAAATGGAATGGAAGGATTCCTGACCAACTACATCGGCAAGGGACAATAGGGGGTACACACGCAGCCAAAACGATCACGGATGTACTTCGAGTGCAGCCAGACAAGCGCTTCCTTCGGACAAACCCTGAGAACGTTGCCAACCGAGTTAGCGAGATGCTAGATAAGCTTCATCAAACCGGGGGCAGAGGTAGTCATGTGACCCATCGGACCAACAAGGAGCGCTTGACGAAGCCAAGCACTGGGGGGACTGTTGCGAAAACAACGGTCCGATAGGGCCAGTTCAAATTGAACCGGTTGGAGCCGCCAACAGATGGCAGTAGTCGTGGTGAAGGGCCGCGTCCGCTAGCTGGTCCAAATCCGTAGGGTCTATTATCCGGAAGAAAGAGACGACCAGCTGACGGACGCGGCTGATAAAAATGATAAAAAGGGCTCCAGCCGGGACAATGGCGATCTTTTCGGTTCAGTAAAGAAAAGTAAAAGCACGTGTAAATTTTTTAACATTCATTGTCGCTTAAAGTAAAAAATAAAAAGGACGAGTGTTTAAAAAACGCGTGGGAGAAGACATAAATAGAACGAAAGAAGAAATTGGATCGAAAACCTGTTGCAGGACGCAACAGTCACTTTAAGCACCTTCTAAACACCATTTTGCATCGTCTCATTCTCTTTAAAGTCACTTTAAGCACCTTCTAAACCTCATTTTGCATCGTCTCATTCTCTTTAAAGTCACTTTAAGCACCTTCTAAACCTCATTTTGCATCGTCTCATTCTCTTTAAAGTCACCTTAAGCACCTTCTAAACCTCATTTTGCATCGTCTCATTCTCTTTAAAGTCACCTTAAGCACCTTCTAAACACCATTTTGCATCGTCTCATTCTCTTTAAAGTCACCTTAAGCACCTTCTAAACCTCATTTTGCATCGTCTCATTCTCTTTAAAGTCACTTTAAGCACCTTCTAAACCACATTTTGCATCGTCTCATTCTCTTTAAAGTCACCTTAAGCACCTTCTAAACACCATTTTGCATCGTCTCATTCTCTTTAAAGTCACCTTAAGCACCTTCTAAACCTCATTTTGCATCGTATCATTCTCTTTAAAGTCACCTTAAGCACCTTCTAAACACCATTTTGCATCGTCTCATTCTCTTTAAAGTCACCTTAAGCACCTTCTAAACACCATTTTGCATCGTCTCATTCTCTTTAAAGTCACTTTAAGCACCTTCTAAACCTCATTTTGCATCGTATCATTCTCTTTAAAGTCACCTTAAGCACCTTCTAAACACCATTTTGCATCGTCTCATTCTCTTTAAAGTCACTTTAAGCACCTTCTAAACACCATTTTGCATCGTCTCATTCTCTTTAAAGTCACTTTAAGCACCTTCTAAACCTCATTTTGCATCGTCTCATTCTCTTTAAAGTCACCTTAAGCACCTTCTAAACACCATTTTGCATCGTCTCATTCTCTTTAAAGTCACTTTAAGCACCTTCTAAACCTCATTTTGCATCGTCTCATTCTCTTTAAAGTCACCTTAAGCACCTTCTAAACACCATTTTGCATCGTCTCATTCTCTTTAAAGTCACCTTAAGCACCTTCTAAACACCATTTTGCATCGTCTCATTCTCTTTAAAGTCACTTTAAGCACCTTCTAAACCTCATTTTGCATCGTCTCATTCTCTTTAAAGTCACTTTAAGCACCTTCTAAACCTCATTTTGCATCGTATCATTCTCTTTAAAGTCACCTTAAGCACCTTCTAAACACCATTTTGCATCGTATCATTCTCTTTAAAGTCACCTTAAGCACCTTCTAAACACCATTTTGCATCGTCTCATTCTCTTTAAAGTCACTTTAAGCACCTTCTAAACCTCATTTTGCATCGTATCATTCTCTTTAAAGTCACCTTAAGCACCTTCTAAACACCATTTTGCATCGTCTCATTCTCTTTAAAGTCACCTTAAGCACCTTCTAAACACCATTTTGCATCGTCTCATTCTCTTTAAAGTCACTTTAAGCACCTTCTAAACCTCATTTTGCATCGTCTCATTCTCTTTAAAGTCACCTTAAGCACCTTCTAAACACCATTTTGCATCGTCTCATTCTCTTTAAAGTCACTTTAAGCACCTTCTAAACCTCATTTTGCATCGTCTCATTCTCTTTAAAGTCACCTTAAGCACCTTCTAAACACCATTTTGCATCGTCTCATTCTCTTTAAAGTCACCTTAAGCACCTTCTAAACACCATTTTGCATCGTCTCATTCTCTTTAAAGTCACTTTAAGCACCTTCTAAACACCATTTTGCATCGTCTCATTCTCTTTAAAGTCACCTTAAGCACCTTCTAAACACCATTTTGCATCGTCTCATTCTCTTTAAAGTCACCTTAAGCACCTTCTAAACACCATTTTGCATCGTCTCATTCTCTTTAAAGTCACTTTAAGCACCTTCTAAACCTCATTTTGCATCGTCTCATTCTCTTTAAAGTCACTTTAAGCACCTTCTAAACCTCATTTTGCATCGTCTCATTCTCTTTAAAGTCACCTTAAGCACCTTCTAAACACCATTTTGCATCGTCTCATTCTCTTTAAAGTCACCTTAAGCACCTTCTAAACCTCATTTTGCATCGTCTCATTCTCTTTAAAGTCACCTTAAGCACCTTCTAAACACCATTTTGCATCGTCTCATTCTCTTTAAAGTCACCTTAAGCACCTTCTAAACCTCATTTTGCATCGTCTCATTCTCTTTAAAGTCACTTTAAGCACCTTCTAAACCTCATTTTGCATCGTCTCATTCTCTTTAAAGTCACCTTAAGCACCTTCTAAACCTCATTTTGCATCGTATCATTCTCTTTAAAGTCACCTTAAGCACCTTCTAAACACCATTCTGCATCGTCTCATTCTCTTTAAAGTCACCTTAAGCACCTTCTAAACACCATTTTGCATCGTCTCATTCTCTTTAAAGTCACTTTAAGCACCTTCTAAACCTCATTTTGCATCGTATCATTCTCTTTAAAGTCACCTTAAGCACCTTCTAAACACCATTTTGCATCGTCTCATTCTCTTTAAAGTCACCTTAAGCACCTTCTAAACACCATTTTGCATCGTCTCATTCTCTTTAAAGTCACTTTAAGCACCTTCTAAACCTAATTTTGCATCGTCTCATTCTCGTTAAAGTCACCTTAAGCACCTTCTAAACACCATTTTGCATCGTCTCATTCTCTTTAAAGTCACTTTAAGCACCTTCTAAACCTCATTTTGCATCGTATCATTCTCTTTAAAGTCACTTTAAGCACCTTCTAAACACCATTTTGCATCGTCTCATTCTCTTTAAAGTCACCTTAAGCACCTTCTAAACACCATTTTGCATCGTCTCATTCTCTTTAAAGTCACTTTAAGCACCTTCTAAACCTCATTTTGCATCGTATCATTCTCTTTAAAGTCACCTTAAGCACCTTCTAAACACCATTTTGCATCGTCTCATTCTCTTTAAAGTCACTTTAAGCACCTTCTAAACCTCATTTTGCATCGTCTCATTCTCTTTAAAGTCACTTTAAGCACCTTCTAAACCCCATTTTGCATCGTATCATTCTCTTTAAAGTCACCTTAAGCACCTTCTAAACACCATTTTGCATCGTCTCATTCTCTTTAAAGTCACTTTAAGCACCTTCTAAACCTCATTTTGCATCGTCTCATTCTCTTTAAAGTCACCTTAAGCACCTTCTAAACCTCATTTTGCATCGTCTCATTCTCTACCTTACGTCACCTTAAGCACCTTCTAAACACCATTTTGCATCGTCTCATTCTCTTTAAAGTCACCTTAAGCACCTTCTAAACACCATTTTGCATCGTCTCATTCTCTTTAAAGTCACCTTAAGCACCTTCTAAACACCATTTTGCATCGTATCATTCTCTTTAAAGTCACTTTAAGCACCTTCTAAACCTCATTTTGCATCGTATCATTCTCTTTAAAGTCACTTTAAGCACCTTCTAAACCTCATTTTGCATCGTCTCATTCTCTTTAAAATCACCTTAAGCACCTTCTAAACACCATTTTGCATCGTCTCATTCTCTTTAAAGTCACCTTAAGCACCTTCTAAACACCATTTTGCATCGTCTCATTCTCTTTAAAGTCACCTTAAGCACCTTCTAAACACCATTTTGCATCGTCTCATTCTCTTTAAAGTCACTTTAAGCACCTTCTAAACCTCATTTTGCATCGTCTCATTCTCTTTAAAGTCACTTTAAGCACCTTCTAAACCCCATTTTGCATCGTATCATTCTCTTTAAAGTCACCTTAAGCACCTTCTAAACACCATTTTGCATCGTCTCATTCTCTTTAAAGTCACTTTAAGCACCTTCTAAACCTCATTTTGCATCGTCTCATTCTCTTTAAAGTCACCTTAAGCACCTTCTAAACACCATTTTGCATCGTCTAATTCTCTTTAAAGTCACTTTAAGCACCTTCTAAACCTCATTTTGCATCGTATCATTCTCTTTAAAGTCACCTTAAGCACCTTCTAAACACCATTTTGCATCGTCTCGCTCTCTTTAAAGTCACCTTAAGCACCTTCTAAACCTCATTTTGCATCGTCTCATTCTCTTTAAAGTCACCTTAAGCACCTTCTAAACACCATTTTGCATCGTCTCATTCTCTTTAAAGTCACTTTAAGCACCTTCTAAACACCATTTTGCATCGTCTCATTCTCTTTAAAGTCACTTTAAGCACCTTCTAAACCTCATTTTGCATCGTATCATTCTCTTTAAAGTCACCTTAAGCACCTTCTAAACACCATTTTGCATCGTCTCATTCTCTTTAAAGTCACTTTAAGCACCTTCTAAACCTCATTTTGCATCGTCTCATTCTCTTTAAAGTCACCTTAAGCACCTTCTAAACACCATTTTGCATCGTCTCATTCTCTTTAAAGTCACTTTAAGCACCTTCTAAACCTCATTTTGCATCGTCTCATTCTCTTTAAAGTCACCTTAAGCACCTTCTAAACACCATTTTGCATCGTCTCATTCTCTTTAAAGTCACCTTAAGCACCTTCTAAACACCATTTTGCATCGTCTCATTCTCTTTAAAGTCACTTTAAGCACCTTCTAAACTTCATTTTGCATCGTATCATTCTCTTTAAAGTCACCTTAAGCACCTTCTAAACACCATTTTGCATCGTCTCATTCTCTTTAAAGTCACTTTAAGCACCTTCTAAACCTCATTTTGCATCGTCTCATTCTCTTTAAAGTCACTTTAAGCACCTTCTAAACCTCATTTTGCATCGTCTCATTCTCTTTAAAGTCACCTTAAGCACCTTCTAAACCTCATTTTGCATCGTCTCATTCTCTTTAAAGTCACCTTAAGCACCTTCTAAACCTCATTTTGCATCGTCTCATTCTCTTTAAAGTCACCTTAAGCACCTTCTAAACACCATTTTGCATCGTCTCATTCTCTTTAAAGTCACCTTAAGCACCTTCTAAACCTCATTTTGCATCGTCTCATTCTCTTTAAAGTCACTTTAAGCACCTTCTAAACCTCATTTTGCATCGTATCATTCTCTTTAAAGTCACCTTAAGCACCTTCTAAACACCATTTTGCATCGTCTCATTCTATTTAAAGTCACTTTAAGCACCTTCTAAACCTCATTTTGCATCGTCTCATTCTCTTTAAAGTCACTTTAAGCACCTTCTAAACCTCATTTTGCATCGTCTCATTCTCTTTAAAGTCACTTTAAGCACCTTCGAAACCTCATTTTGCATCGTATCATTCTCTTTAAAGTCACCTTAAGCACCTTCTAAACACCATTTTGCATCGTCTCATTCTCTTTAAAGTCACCTTAAGCACCTTCTAAACACCATTTTGCATCGTCTCATTCTCTTTAAAGTCACCTTAAGCACCTTCTAAACACCATTTTGCATCGTCTCATTCTCTTTAAAGTCACCTTAAGCACCTTCTAAACACCATTTTGCATCGTCTCATTCTCTTTAGAGTCACTTTAAGCACCTTCTAAACCTCATTTTGCATCGTCTCATTCTCTTTAAAGTCACCTTAAGCACCTTCTAAACACCATTTTGCATCGTCTCATTCTCTTTAAAGTCACTTTAAGCACCTTCTAAACCTCATTTTGCATCGTCTCATTCTCTTTAAAGTCACCTTAAGCACCTTCTAAACACCATTTTGCATCGTCTCATTCTCTTTAAAGTCACTTTAAGCACCTTCTAAACCTCATTTTGCATCGTATCATTCTCTTTAAAGTCACCTTAAGCACCTTCTAAACACCATTTTGCATCGTCTCATTCTCTTTAAAGTCACCTTAAGCACCTTCTAAACACCATTTTGCATCGTCTCATTCTCTTTAAAGTCACTTTAAGCACCTTCTAAACCTCATTTTGCATCGTATCATTCTCTTTAAAGTCACCTTAAGCACCTTCTAAACACCATTTTGCATCGTCTCATTCTCTTTAAAGTCACTTTAAGCACCTTCTAAACCTCATTTTGCATCGTCTCATTCTCTTTAAAGTCACTTTAAGCACCTTCTAAACCCCATTTTGCATCGTATCATTCTCTTTAAAGTCACCTTAAGCACCTTCTAAACACCATTTTGCATCGTCTCATTCTCTTTAAAGTCACTTTAAGCACCTTCTAAACCTCATTTTGCATCGTCTCATTCTCTTTAAAGTCACCTTAAGCACCTTCTAAACACCATTTTGCATCGTCTCATTCTCTTTAAAGTCACTTTAAGCACCTTCTAAACACCATTTTGCATCGTCTCATTCTCTTTAAAGTCACTTTAAGCACCTTCTAAACCTCATTTTGCATCGTCTCATTCTCTTTAAAGTCACTTTAAGCACCTTCTAAACCTCATTTTGCATCGTCTCATTCTCTTTAAAGTCACCTTAAGCACCTTCTAAACCTCATTTTGCATCGTCTCATTCTCTTTAAAGTCACCTTAAGCACCTTCTAAACACCATTTTGCATCGTCTCATTCTCTTTAAAGTCACCTTAAGCACCTTCTAAACCTCATTTTGCATCGTCTCATTCTCTTTAAAGTCACTTTAAGCACCTTCTAAACCACATTTTGCATCGTCTCATTCTCTTTAAAGTCACCTTAAGCACCTTCTAAACACCATTTTGCATCGTCTCATTCTCTTTAAAGTCACCTTAAGCACCTTCTAAACCTCATTTTGCATCGTATCATTCTCTTTAAAGTCACCTTAAGCACCTTCTAAACACCATTTTGCATCGTCTCATTCTCTTTAAAGTCACCTTAAGCACCTTCTAAACACCATTTTGCATCGTCTCATTCTCTTTAAAGTCACTTTAAGCACCTTCTAAACCTCATTTTGCATCGTATCATTCTCTTTAAAGTCACCTTAAGCACCTTCTAAACACCATTTTGCATCGTCTCATTCTCTTTAAAGTCACTTTAAGCACCTTCTAAACACCATTTTGCATCGTCTCATTCTCTTTAAAGTCACTTTAAGCACCTTCTAAACCTCATTTTGCATCGTCTCATTCTCTTTAAAGTCACCTTAAGCACCTTCTAAACACCATTTTGCATCGTCTCATTCTCTTTAAAGTCACTTTAAGCACCTTCTAAACCTCATTTTGCATCGTCTCATTCTCTTTAAAGTCACCTTAAGCACCTTCTAAACACCATTTTGCATCGTCTCATTCTCTTTAAAGTCACCTTAAGCACCTTCTAAACACCATTTTGCATCGTCTCATTCTCTTTAAAGTCACTTTAAGCACCTTCTAAACCTCATTTTGCATCGTCTCATTCTCTTTAAAGTCACTTTAAGCACCTTCTAAACCTCATTTTGCATCGTATCATTCTCTTTAAAGTCACCTTAAGCACCTTCTAAACACCATTTTGCATCGTATCATTCTCTTTAAAGTCACCTTAAGCACCTTCTAAACACCATTTTGCATCGTCTCATTCTCTTTAAAGTCACTTTAAGCACCTTCTAAACCTCATTTTGCATCGTATCATTCTCTTTAAAGTCACCTTAAGCACCTTCTAAACACCATTTTGCATCGTCTCATTCTCTTTAAAGTCACCTTAAGCACCTTCTAAACACCATTTTGCATCGTCTCATTCTCTTTAAAGTCACTTTAAGCACCTTCTAAACCTCATTTTGCATCGTCTCATTCTCTTTAAAGTCACCTTAAGCACCTTCTAAACACCATTTTGCATCGTCTCATTCTCTTTAAAGTCACTTTAAGCACCTTCTAAACCTCATTTTGCATCGTCTCATTCTCTTTAAAGTCACCTTAAGCACCTTCTAAACACCATTTTGCATCGTCTCATTCTCTTTAAAGTCACCTTAAGCACCTTCTAAACACCATTTTGCATCGTCTCATTCTCTTTAAAGTCACTTTAAGCACCTTCTAAACACCATTTTGCATCGTCTCATTCTCTTTAAAGTCACCTTAAGCACCTTCTAAACACCATTTTGCATCGTCTCATTCTCTTTAAAGTCACCTTAAGCACCTTCTAAACACCATTTTGCATCGTCTCATTCTCTTTAAAGTCACTTTAAGCACCTTCTAAACCTCATTTTGCATCGTCTCATTCTCTTTAAAGTCACTTTAAGCACCTTCTAAACCTCATTTTGCATCGTCTCATTCTCTTTAAAGTCACCTTAAGCACCTTCTAAACACCATTTTGCATCGTCTCATTCTCTTTAAAGTCACCTTAAGCACCTTCTAAACCTCATTTTGCATCGTCTCATTCTCTTTAAAGTCACCTTAAGCACCTTCTAAACACCATTTTGCATCGTCTCATTCTCTTTAAAGTCACCTTAAGCACCTTCTAAACCTCATTTTGCATCGTCTCATTCTCTTTAAAGTCACTTTAAGCACCTTCTAAACCTCATTTTGCATCGTCTCATTCTCTTTAAAGTCACCTTAAGCACCTTCTAAACCTCATTTTGCATCGTCTCATTCTCTTTAAAGTCACCTTAAGCACCTTCTAAACACCATTCTGCATCGTCTCATTCTCTTTAAAGTCACCTTAAGCACCTTCTAAACACCATTTTGCATCGTCTCATTCTCTTTAAAGTCACTTTAAGCACCTTCTAAACCTCATTTTGCATCGTATCATTCTCTTTAAAGTCACCTTAAGCACCTTCTAAACACCATTTTGCATCGTCTCATTCTCTTTAAAGTCACCTTAAGCACCTTCTAAACACCATTTTGCATCGTCTCATTCTCTTTAAAGTCACTTTAAGCACCTTCTAAACCTAATTTTGCATCGTCTCATTCTCGTTAAAGTCATCTTAAGCACCTTCTAAACACCATTTTGCATCGTCTCATTCTCTTTAAAGTCACTTTAAGCACCTTCTAAACCTCATTTTGCATCGTATCATTCTCTTTAAAGTCACCTTAAGCACCTTCTAAACACCATTTTGCATCGTCTCATTCTCTTTAAAGTCACCTTAAGCACCTTCTAAACACCATTTTGCATCGTCTCATTCTCTTTAAAGTCACTTTAAGCACCTTCTAAACCTCATTTTGCATCGTATCATTCTCTTTAAAGTCACCTTAAGCACCTTCTAAACACCATTTTGCATCGTCTCATTCTCTTTAAAGTCACTTTAAGCACCTTCTAAACCTCATTTTGCATCGTCTCATTCTCTTTAAAGTCACTTTAAGCACCTTCTAAACCCCATTTTGCATCGTATCATTCTCTTTAAAGTCACCTTAAGCACCTTCTAAACACCATTTTGCATCGTCTAATTCTCTTTAAAGTCACTTTAAGCACCTTCTAAACCTCATTTTGCATCGTATCATTCTCTTTAAAGTCACCTTAAGCACCTTCTAAACACCATTTTGCATCGTCTCGCTCTCTTTAAAGTCACCTTAAGCACCTTCTAAACCTCATTTTGCATCGTCTCATTCTCTTTAAAGTCACCTTAAGCACCTTCTAAACACCATTTTGCATCGTCTCATTCTCTTTAAAGTCACTTTAAGCACCTTCTAAACACCATTTTGCATCGTCTCATTCTCTTTAAAGTCACTTTAAGCACCTTCTAAACCTTATTTTGCATCGTATCATTCTCTTTAAAGTCACCTTAAGCACCTTCTAAACACCATTTTGCATCGTCTCATTCTCTTTAAAGTCACTTTAAGCACCTTCTAAACCTCATTTTGCATCGTCTCATTCTCTTTAAAGTCACCTTAAGCACCTTCTAAACACCATTTTGCATCGTCTCATTCTCTTTAAAGTCACTTTAAGCACCTTCTAAACCTCATTTTGCATCGTCTCATTCTCTTTAAAGTCACCTTAAGCACCTTCTAAACACCATTTTGCATCGTCTCATTCTCTTTAAAGTCACCTTAAGCACCTTCTAAACACCATTTTGCATCGTCTCATTCTCTTTAAAGTCACTTTAAGCACCTTCTAAACTTCATTTTGCATCGTATCATTCTCTTTAAAGTCACCTTAAGCACCTTCTAAACACCATTTTGCATCGTCTCATTCTCTTTAAAGTCACTTTAAGCACCTTCTAAACCTCATTTTGCATCGTCTCATTCTCTTTAAAGTCACTTTAAGCACCTTCTAAACCTCATTTTGCATCGTCTCATTCTCTTTAAAGTCACCTTAAGCACCTTCTAAACCTCATTTTGCATCGTCTCATTCTCTTTAAAGTCACCTTAAGCACCTTCTAAACCTCATTTTGCATCGTCTCATTCTCTTTAAAGTCACCTTAAGCACCTTCTAAACACCATTTTGCATCGTCTCATTCTCTTTAAAGTCACCTTAAGCACCTTCTAAACCTCATTTTGCATCGTCTCATTCTCTTTAAAGTCACTTTAAGCACCTTCTAAACCTCATTTTGCATCGTATCATTCTCTTTAAAGTCACCTTAAGCACCTTCTAAACACCATTTTGCATCGTCTCATTCTATTTAAAGTCACTTTAAGCACCTTCTAAACCTCATTTTGCATCGTCTCATTCTCTTTAAAGTCACTTTAAGCACCTTCTAAACCTCATTTTGCATCGTCTCATTCTCTTTAAAGTCACTTTAAGCACCTTCGAAACCTCATTTTGCATCGTATCATTCTCTTTAAAGTCACCTTAAGCACCTTCTAAACACCATTTTGCATCGTCTCATTCTCTTTAAAGTCACCTTAAGCACCTTCTAAACCTCATTTTGCATCGTATCATTCTCTTTAAAGTCACTTTAAGCACCTTGTAAACCTCATTTTGCATCGTCTCATTCTCTTTAAAGTCACTTTAAGCACCTTCTAAACCTCATTTTGCATCGTCTCATTCTCTTTAAAGTCACTTTAAGCACCTTCTAAACCTCATTTTGCATCGTATCATTCTCTTTAAAGTCACCTTAAGCACCTTCTAAACACCATTTTGCATCGTCTCATTCTCTTTAAAGTCACTTTAAGCACCTTCTAAACCTCATTTTGCATCGTCTCATTCTCTTTAAAGTCACTTTAAGCACCTTCTAAACCTCATTTTGCATCGTATCATTCTCTTTAAAGTCACCTTAAGCACCTTCTAAACACCATTTTGCATCGTCTCATTCTCTTTAAAGTCACCTTAAGCACCTTCTAAACCTCATTTTGCATCGTCTCATTCTCTTTAAAGTCACCTTAAGCACCTTCTAAACACCATTTTGCATCGTCTCATTCTCTTTAAAGTCACTTTAAGCACCTTCTAAACCTCATTTTGCATCGTCTCATTCTCTTTAAAGTCACCTTAAGCACCTTCTAAACCTCATTTTGCATCGTCTCATTCTCTTTAAAGTACCCTTAAGCACCTTCTAAACACCATTTTGCATCGTCTCATTCTCTTTAAAGTCACTTTAAGCACCTTCTAAACCTCATTTTGCATCGTCTCATTCTCTTTAAAATCACCTTAAGCACCTTCTAAACCTCATTTTGCATCGTCTCATTCTCTTTAAAGTCACCTTAAGCACCTTCTAAACCTCATTTTGCATCGTATCATTCTCTTTAAAGTCACCTTAAGCACCTTCTAAACACCATTTTGCATCGTATCATTCTCTTTAAAGTCACCTTAAGCACCTTCTAAACACCATTTTGCATCGTCTCATTCTCTTTAAAGTCACCTTAAGCACCTTCTAAACACCATTTTGCATCGTCTCATTCTCTTTAAAGTCACTTTAAGCACCTTCTAAACCTCATTTTGCATCGTATCATTCTCTTTAAAGTCACCTTAAGCACCTTCTAAACCTCATTTTGCATCGTCTCATTCTCTTTAAAGTCACTTTAAGCACCTTCTAAACCTCATTTTGCATCGTCTCATTCTCTTTAAAGTCACTTTAAGCACCTTCTAAACCTCATTTTGCATCGTCTCATTCTCTTTAAAGTCACCTTAAGCACCTTCTAAACCTCATTTTGCATCGTCTCATTCTCTTTAAAGTCACCTTAAGCACCTTCTAAACACCATTTTGCATCGTCTCATTCTCTTTAAAGTCACCTTAAGCACCTTCTAAACACCATTTTGCATCGTCTCATTTTCTTTAAAGTCACTTTAAGCACCTTCTAAACCTCATTTTGCATCGTCTCATTCTCTTTAAAGTCACTTTAAGCACCTTCTAAACCTCATTTTGCATCGTATCATTCTCTTTAAAGTCACCTTAAGCACCTTCTAAACCTCATTTTGCATCGTATCATTCTCTTTAAAGTCACCTTAAGCACCTTCTAAACACCATTTTGCATCGTCTCATTCTCTTTAAAGTCACTTTAAGCACCTTCTAAACCTCATTTTGCATCGTCTCATTCTCTTTAAAGTCACCTTAAGCACCTTCTAAACCTCATTTTGCATCGTATCATTCTCTTTAAAGTCACCTTAAGCACCTTCTAAACACCATTTTGCATCGTCTCATTCTCTTTAAAGTCACCTTAAGCACCTTCTAAACCTCATTTTGCATCGTCTCATTCTCTTTAAAGTCACCTTAAGCACCTTCTAAACCTCATTTTGCATCGTATCATTCTCTTTAAAGTCACCTTAAGCACCTTCTAAACACCATTTTGCATCGTCTCATTCTCTTTAAAGTCACCTTAAGCACCTTCTAAACACCATTTTGCATCGTCTCATTCTCTTTAAAGTCACCTTAAGCACCTTCTAAACACCATTTTGCATCGTCTCATTCTCTTTAAAGTCACTTTAAGCACCTTCTAAACACCATTTTGCATCGTCTCATTCTCTTTAAAGTCACTTTAAGCACCTTCTAAACCTCATTTTGCATCGTCTCATTCTCTTTAAAGTCACTTTAAGCACCTTCTAAACCTCATTTTGCATCGTCTCATTCTCTTTAAAGTCACTTTAAGCACCTTCTAAACCTCATTTTGCATCGTCTCATTCTCTTTAAAGTCACTTTAAGCACCTTCTAAACCTCATTTTGCATCGTCTCATTCTCTTTAAAGTCACCTTAAGCACCTTCTAAACACCATTTTGCATCGTCTCATTCTCTTTAAAGTCACTTTAAGCACCTTCTAAACCTCATTTTGCATCGTCTCATTCTCTTTAAAGTCACCTTAAGCACCTTCTAAACACCAGTTTGCATCGTCTCATTCTCTTTAAAGTCACTTTAAGCACCTTCTAAACCTCATTTTGAATCGTCTCATTCTCTTTAAAGTCACTTTAAGCACCTTCTAAACCTCATTTTGCATCGTATCATTCTCTTTAAAGTCACCTTAAGCACCTTCTAAACACCATTTTGCATCGTCTCATTCTCTTTAAAGTCACTTTAAGCACCTTCTAAACCTCATTTTGCATCGTCTCATTCTCTTTAAAGTCACCTTAAGCACCTTCTAAACCTCATTTTGCATCGTCTCATTCTCTTTAAAGTCACCTTAAGCACCTTCTAAACACCATTTTGCATCGTCTCATTCTCTTTAAAGTCACTTTAAGCACCTTCTAAACCTCATTTTGCATCGTCTCATTCTCTTTAAAGTCACTTTAAGCACCTTCTAAACCTCATTTTGCATCGTCTCATTCTCTTTAAAGTCACTTTAAGCACCTTCTAAACCTCATTTTGCATCGTCTCATTCTCTTTAAAGTCACTTTAAGCACCTTCTAAACCTCATTTTGCATCGTCTCATTCTCTTTAAAGTCACCTTAAGCACCTTCTAAACACCATTTTGCATCGTCTCATTCTCTTTAAAGTCACTTTAAGCACCTTCTAAACCTCATTTTGCATCGTCTCATTCTCTTTAAAGTCACTTTAAGCACCTTCTAAACCTCATTTTGCATCGTCTCATTCTCTTTAAAGTCACTTTAAGCACCTTCTAAACCTCATTTTGCATCGTCTCATTCTCTTTAAAGTCACTTTAAGCACCTTCTAAACCTCATTTTGCATCGTATCATTCTCTTTAAAGTCACTTTAAGCACCTTCTAAACACCATTTTGCATCGTCTCATTCTCTTTAAAGTCACCTTAAGCACCTTCTAAACACCATTTTGCATCGTCTCATTCTCTTTAAAGTCACTTTAAGCACCTTCTAAACCTCATTTTGCATCGTATCATTCTCTTTAAAGTCACCTTAAGCACCTTCTAAACACCATTTTGCATCGTATCATTCTCTTTAAAGTCACTTTAAGCACCTTCTAAACCTCATTTTGCATCGTCTCATTCTCTTTAAAGTCACTTTAAGCACCTTCTAAACCTCATTTTGCATCGTCTCATTCTCTTTAAAGTCACCTTAAGCACCTTCTAAACACCATTTTGCATCGTCTCATTCTCTTTAAAGTCACTTTAAGCACCTTCTAAACCTCATTTTGCATCGTATCATTCTCTTTAAAGTCACCTTAAGCACCTTCTAAACACCATTTTGCATCGTCTCATTCTCTTTAAAGTCACTTTAAGCACCTTCTAAACCTCATTTTGCATCGTCTCATTCTCTTTAAAGTCACTTTAAGCACCTTCTAAACCTCATTTTGCATCGTCTCATTCTCTTTAAAGTCACCTTAAGCACCTTCTAAACACCATTTTGCATCGTCTCATTCTCTTTAAAGTCACCTTAAGCACCTTCTAAACACCATTTTGCATCGTATCATTCTCTTTAAAGTCACCTTAAGCACCTTCTAAACACCATTTTGCATCGTCTCATTCTCTTTAAAGTCACTTTAAGCACCTTCTAAACCTCATTTTGCATCGTCTCATTCTCTTTAAAGTCACTTTAAGCACCTTCTAAACCTCATTTTGCATCGTATCATTCTCTTTAAAGTCACCTTAAGCACCTTCTAAACACCATTTTGCATCGTCTCATTCTCTTTAAAGTCACTTTAAGCACCTTCTAAACCTCATTTTGCATCGTCTCATTCTCTTTAAAGTCACCTTAAGCACCTTCTAAACCTCATTTTGCATCGTCTCATTCTCTTTAAAGTCACCTTAAGCACCTTCTAAACACCATTTTGCATCGTCTCATTCTCTTTAAAGTCACCTTAAGCACCTTCTAAACACCATTTTGCATCGTCTCATTCTCTTTAAAGTCACTTTAAGCACCTTCTAAACCTCATTTTGCATCGTATCATTCTCTTTAAAGTCACCTTAAGCACCTTCTAAACACCATTTTGCATCGTCTCATTCTCTTTAAAGTCACCTTAAGCACCTTCTAAACTTCATTTTGCATCGTCTCATTCTCTTTAAAGTCACCTTAAGCACCTTCTAAACACCATTTTGCATCGTCTCATTCACTTTAAAGTCACTTTAAGCACCTTCTAAACACCATTTTGCATCGTCTCATTCTCTTTAAAGTCACTTTAAGCACCTTCTAAACCTCATTTTGCATCGTCTCATTCTCTTTAAAGTCACTTTAAGCACCTTCTAAACCTCATTTTGCATCGTCTCATTCTCTTTAAAGTCACCTTAAGCACCTTCTAAACCTCATTTTGCATCGTCTCATTCTCTTTAAAGTCACCTTAAGCACCTTCTAAACACCATTTTGCATCGTCTCATTCTCTTTAAAGTCACTTTAAGCACCTTCTAAACCTCATTTTGCATCGTCTCATTCTCTTTAAAGTCACTTTAAGCACCTTCTAAACCTCATTTTGCATCGTCTCATTCTCTTTAAAGTCACTTTAAGCACCTTCTAAACCTCATTTTGCATCGTCTCATTCTCTTTAAAGTCACCTTAAGCACCTTCTAAACACCATTTTGCATCGTCTCATTCTCTTTAAAGTCACTTTAAGCACCTTCTAAACCTCATTTTGCATCGTCTCATTCTCTTTAAAGTCACCTTAAGCACCTTCTAAACACCATTTTGCATCGTCTCATTCTCTTTAAAGTCACTTTAAGCACCTTCTAAACCTCATTTTGCATCGTCTCATTCTCTTTAAAGTCACCTTAAGCACCTTCTAAACCTCATTTTGCATCGTCTCATTCTCTTTAAAGTCACCTTAAGCACCTTCTAAACACCATTTTGCATCGTCTCATTCTCTTTAAAGTCACTTTAAGCACCTTCTAAACCTCATTTTGCATCGTCTCATTCTCTTTAAAGTCACCTTAAGCACCTTCTAAACCTCATTTTGCATCGTCTCATTCTCTTTAAAGTCACTTTAAGCACCTTCTAAACCTCATTTTGCATCGTCTCATTCTCTTTAAAGTCACCTTAAGCACCTTCTAAACACCATTTTGCATCGTCTCATTCTCTTTAAAGTCACTTTAAGCACCTTCTAAACACCATTTTGCATCGTCTCATTCTCTTTAAAGTCACTTTAAGCACCTTCTAAACCTCATTTTGCATCGTCTCATTCTCTTTAAAGTCACTTTAAGCACCTTCTAAACCTCATTTTGCATCGTCTCATTCTCTTTAAAGTCACTTAAGCACCTTCTAAACCTCATTTTGCATCGTCTCATTCTCTTTAAAGTCACCTTAAGCACCTTCTAAACACCATTTTGCATCGTCTCATTCTCTTTAAAGTCACTTTAAGCACCTTCTAAACCTCATTTTGCATCGTCTCATTCTCTTTAAAGTCACTTTAAGCACCTTCTAAACCTCATTTTGCATCGTCTCATTCTCTTTAAAGTCACCTTAAGCACCTTCTAAACCTCATTTTGCATCGTCTCATTCTCTTTAAAGTCACCTTAAGCACCTTCTAAACACCATTTTGCATCGTCTCATTCTCTTTAAAGTCACCTTAAGCACCTTCTAAACCTCATTTTGCATCGTCTCATTCTCTTTAAAGTCACTTTAAGCACCTTCTAAACCTCATTTTGCATCGTCTCATTCTCTTTAAAGTCACCTTAAGCACCTTCTAAACCTCATTTGCATCGTCTCATTCTCTTTAAAGTCACCTTAAGCACCTTCTAAACCTCATTTTGCATCGTATCATTCTCTTTAAAGTCACCTTAAGCACCTTCTAAACACCATTTTGCATCGTCTCATTCTCTTTAAAGTCACCTTAAGCACCTTCTAAACACCATTTTGCATCGTCTCATTCTCTTTAAAGTCACTTTAAGCACCTTCTAAACCTCATTTTGCATCGTCTCATTCTCTTCAAAGTCACTTTAAGCACCTTCTAAACCTCATTTTGCATCGTATCATTCTCTTTAAAGTCACCTTAAGCACCTTCTAAACCTCATTTTGCATCGTCTCATTCTCTTTAAAGTCACCTTAAGCACCTTCTTAACAACCATTTTGCATCGTCTCATTCTCTTTAAAGTCACTTTAAGCACCTTCTAAACACCATTTTGCATCGTCTCATTCTCTTTAAAGTCACTTTAAGCACCTTCTAAACACCATTTTGCATCGTCTCATTCTCTTTAAAGTCACTTTAAGCACCTTCTAAACCTCATTTTGCATCGTCTCATTCTCTTTAAAGTCACTTTAAGCACCTTCTAAACCTCATTTTGCATCGTCTCATTCTCTTTAAAGTCACTTTAAGCACCTTCTAAACCTCATTTTGCATCGTCTCATTCTCTTTAAAGTCACCTTAAGCACCTTCTAAACACCATTTGCATCGTCTCATTCTCTTTAAAGTCACTTTAAGCACCTTCTAAACCTCATTTTGCATCGTCTCATTCTCTTTAAAGTCACTTTAAGCACCTTCTAAACCTCATTTTGCTGCATCGTCTCATTCTCTTTAAAGTCACCTTAAGCACCTTCTAAACACCATTTTGCATCGTCTCATTCTCTTTAAAGTCACCTTAAGCACCTTCTAAACCTCATTTTGCATCGTCTCATTCTCTTTAAAGTCACCTTAAGCACCTTCTAAACACCATTTTGCATCGTCTCATTCTCTTTAAAGTCACTTTAAGCACCTTCTAAACCTCATTTTGCATCGTATCATTCTCTTTAAAGTCACCTTAAGCACCTTCTAAACACCATTTTGCATCGTCTCATTCTCTTTAAAGTCACCTTAAGCACCTTCTAAACCTCATTTTGCATCGTCTCATTCTCTTTAAAGTCACCTTAAGCACCTTCTAAACACCATTTTGCATCGTCTCATTCTCTTTAAAGTCACTTTAAGCACCTTTTAAACACCATTTTGCATCGTCTCATTCTCTTTAAAGTCACTTTAAGCACCTTCTAAACCTCATTTTGCATCGTATCATTCTCTTTAAAGTCACCTTAAGCACCTTCTAAACACCATTTTGCATCGTCTCATTCTCTTTAAAGTCACTTTAAGCACCTTCTAAACCTCATTTTGCATCGTCTCATTCTCTTTAAAGTCACCTTAAGCACCTTCTAAACACCATTTTGCATCGTCTCATTCTCTTTAAAGTCACCTTAAGCACCTTCTAAACCTCATTTTGCATCGTCTCATTCTCTTTAAAGTCACCTTAAGCACCTTCTAAACACCATTTTGCATCGTCTCATTCTCTTTAAAGTCACCTTAAGCACCTTCTAAACACCATTTTGCATCGTCTCATTCTCTTTAAAGTCACCTTAAGCACCTTCTAAACCTCATTTTGCATCGTCTCATTCTCTTTAAAGTCACTTTAAGCACCTTCTAAACCTCATTTTGCATCGTATCATTCTCTTTAAAGTCACCTTAAGCACCTTCTAAACACCATTTTGCATCGTCTCATTCTCTTTAAAGTCACCTTAAGCACCTTCTAAACCTCATTTTGCATCGTCTCATTCTCTTTAAAGTCACCTTAAGCACCTTCTAAACCTCATTTTGCATCGTATCATTCTCTTTAAAGTCACTTTAAGCACCTTCTAAACACCATTTTGCATCGTCTCATTCTCTTTAAAGTCACTTTAAGCACCTTCTAAACCTCATTTTGCATCGTCTCATTCTCTTTAAAGTCACTTTAAGCACCTTCTAAACCTCATTTTGCATCGTCTCATTCTCTTTAAAGTCACCTTAAGCACCTTCTAAACCTCATTTTGCATCGTCTCATTATCTTTAAAGTCACCTTAAGCACCTTCTAAACACCATTTTGCATCGTCTCATTCTCTTTAAAGTCACCTTAAGCACCTTCTAAACCTCATTTTGCATCGTCTCATTCTCTTTAAAGTCACTTTCAGCACCTTCTAAACCTCATTTTGCATCGTCTCATTCTCTTTAAAGTCACCTTAAGCACCTTCTAAACACCATTTTGCATCGTCTCATTCTCTTTAAAGTCACCTTAAGCACCTTCTAAACCTCATTTTGCATCGTATCATTCTCTTTAAAGTCACCTTAAGCACCTTCTAAACACCATTTTGCATCGTCTCATTCTCTTTAAAGTCACCTTAAGCACCTTCTAAACACCATTTTGCATCGTCTCATTCTCTTTAAAGTCACTTTAAGCACCTTCTAAACCTCATTTTGCATCGTCTCATTCTCTTTAAAGTCACTTTAAGCACCTTCTAAACCTCATTTTGCATCGTATCATTCTCTTTAAAGTCACCTTAAGCACCTTCTAAACACCATTTTGCATCGTCTCATTCTCTTTAAAGTCACCTTAAGCACCTTCTAAACACCATTTTGCATCGTCTCATTCTCTTTAAAGTCACTTTAAGCACCTTCTAAACACCATTTTGCATCGTATCATTCTCTTTAAAGTCACCTTAAGCACCTTCTAAACACCATTTTGCATCGTCTCATTCTCTTTAAAGTCACTTTAAGCACCTTCTAAACCCCATTTTGCATCGTATCATTCTCTTTAAAGTCACCTTAAGCACCTTCTAAACACCATTTTGCATCGTCTCATTCTCTTTAAAGTCACTTTAAGCACCTTCTAAACCTCATTTTGCATCGTCTCATTCTCTTTAAAGTCACCTTAAGCACCTTCTAAACACCATTTTGCATCGTCTCATTCTCTTTAAAGTCACTTTAAGCACCTTCTAAACACCATTTTGCATCGTCTCATTCTCTTTAAAGTCACTTTAAGCACCTTCTAAACCTCATTTTGCATCGTCTCATTCTCTTTAAAGTCACCTTAAGCACCTTCTAAACCTCATTTTGCATCGTCTCATTCTCTTTAAAGTCACCTTAAGCACCTTCTAAACCTCATTTTGCATCGTCTCATTCTCTTTAAAGTCACCTTAAGCACCTTCTAAACACCATTTTGCATCGTCTCATTCTCTTTAAAGTCACCTTAAGCACCTTCTAAACCTCATTTTGCATCGTCTCATTCTCTTTAAAGTCACTTTAAGCACCTTCTAAACCTCATTTTGCATCGTCTCATTCTCTTTAAAGTCACCTTAAGCACCTTCTAAACACCATTTTGCATCGTCTCATTCTCTTTAAAGTCACCTTAAGCACCTTCTAAACCTCATTTTGCATCGTATCATTCTCTTTAAAGTCACCTTAAGCACCTTCTAAACACCATTTTGCATCGTCTCATTCTCTTTAAAGTCACCTTAAGCACCTTCTAAACACCATTTTGCATCGTCTCATTCTCTTTAAAGTCACTTTAAGCACCTTCTAAACCTCATTTTGCATCGTCTCATTCTCTTTAAAGTCACCTTAAGCACCTTCTAAACACCATTTTGCATCGTCTCATTCTCTTTAAAGTCACCTTAAGCACCTTCTAAACACCATTTTGCATCGTCTCATTCTCTTTAAAGTCACTTTAAGCACCTTCTAAACCTCATTTTGCATCGTCTCATTCTCTTTAAAGTCACCTTAAGCACCTTCTAAACACCATTTTGCATCGTCTCATTCTCTTTAAAGTCACTTTAAGCACCTTCTAAACCTCATTTTGCATCGTCTCATTCTCTTTAAAGTCACCTTAAGCACCTTCTAAACACCATTTTGCATCGTCTCATTCTCTTTAAAGTCACCTTAAGCACCTTCTAAACCTCATTTTGCATCGTCTCATTCTCTTTAAAGTCACCTTAAGCACCTTCTAAACACCATTTTGCATCGTCTCATTCTCTTTAAAGTCACCTTAAGCACCTTCTAAACACCATTTTGCATCGTCTCATTCTCTTTAAAGTCACTTTAAGCACATTCTAAACCTCATTTTGCATCGTATCATTCTCTTTAAAGTCACCTTAAGCACCTTCTAAACACCATTTTGCATCGTCTCATTCTCTTTAAAGTCACCTTAAGCACCTTCTAAACACCATTTTGCATCGTCTCATTCTCTTTAAAGTCACTTTAAGCACCTTCTAAACCTCATTTTGCATCGTCTCATTCTCTTTAAAGTCACCTTAAGCACCTTCTAAACACCATTTTGCATCGTCTCATTCTCTTTAAAGTCACTTTAAGCACCTTCTAAACCTCATTTTGCATCGTCTCATTCTCTTTAAAGTCACCTTAAGCACCTTCTAAACACCATTTTGCATCGTCTCATTCTCTTTAAAGTCACCTTAAGCACCTTCTAAACACCATTTTGCATCGTCTCATTCTCTTTAAAGTCACTTTAAGCACCTTCTAAACCTCATTTTGCATCGTATCATTCTCTTTAAAGTCACCTTAAGCACCTTCTAAACACCATTTTGCATCGTCTCATTCTCTTTAAAGTCACCTTAAGCACCTTCTAAACCTCATTTTGCATCGTCTCATTCTCTTTAAAGTCACCTTAAGCACCTTCTAAACACCATTTTGCATCGTCTCATTCTCTTTAAAGTCACTTTAAGCACCTTCTAAACACCATTTTGCATCGTCTCATTCTCTTTAAAGTCACTTTAAGCACCTTCTAAACCTCATTTTGCATCGTATCATTCTCTTTAAAGTCACCTTAAGCACCTTCTAAACACCATTTTGCATCGTCTCATTCTCTTTAAAGTCACCTTAAGCACCTTCTAAACACCATTTTGCATCGTCTCATTCTCTTTAAAGTCACTTTAAGCACCTTCTAAACCTCATTTTGCATCGTCTCATTCTCTTTAAAGTCACCTTAAGCACCTTCTAAACACCATTTTGCATCGTCTCATTCTCTTTAAAGTCACTTTAAGCACCTTCTGAACCTCATTTTGCATCGTCTCATTCTCTTTAAAGTCACCTTAAGCACCTTCTAAACACCATTTTGCATCGTCTCATTCTCTTTAAAGTCACCTTAAGCACCTTCTAAATACCATTTTGCATCGTCTCATTCTCTTTAAAGTCACTTTAAGCACCTTCTAAACCTCATTTTGCATCGTCTCATTCTCTTTAAAGTCACTTTAAGCACCTTCTAAACCTCATTTTGCATCGTATCATTCTCTTTAAAGTCACCTTAAGCACCTTCTAAACACCATTTTGCATCGTCTCATTCTCTTTAAAGTCACCTTAAGCACCTTCTAAACACCATTTTGCATCGTCTCATTCTCTTTAAAGTCACTTTAAGCACCTTCTAAACCTCATTTTGCATCGTATCATTCTCTTTAAAGTCACCTTAAGCACCTTCTAAACACCATTTTGCATCGTCTCATTCTCTTTAAAGTCACTTTAAGCACCTTCTAAACCTCATTTTGCATCGTCTCATTCTCTTTAAAGTCACTTTAAGCACCTTCTAAACCCCATTTTGCATCGTATCATTCTCTTTAAAGTCACCTTAAGCACCTTCTAAACACCATTTTGCATCGTCTCATTCTCTTTAAAGTCACTTTAAGCACCTTCTAAACCTCATTTTGCATCGTCTCATTCTCTTTAAAGTCACCTTAAGCACCTTCTAAACACCATTTTGCATCGTCTCATTCTCTTTAAAGTCACCTTAACACCATTTTGCATCGTCTCATTCTCTTTAAAGTCACCTTAAGCACCTTCTAAACACCATTTTGCATCGTCTCATTCTCTTTAAAGTCACTTTAAGCACCTTCTAAACCCCATTTTGCATCGTCTCATTCTCTTTAAAGTCACCTTAAGCACCTTCTAAACACCATTTTGCATCGTCTCATTTTCTTTAAAGTCACCTTAAGCACCTTCTAAACACCATTTTGCATCGTCTCATTCTCTTTAAAGTCACTTTAAAGCACCTTCTAAACCTCATTTTGCATCGTCTCATTCTCTTTAAAGTCACCTTAAGCACCTTCTAAACACCATTTTGCATCGTCTCATTCTCTTTAAAGTCACTTTAAGCACCTTCTAAACCTCATTTTGCATCGTCTCATTCTCTTTAAAGTCACCTTAAGCACCTTCTAAACACCATTTTGCATCGTCTCATTCTCTTTAAAGTCACCTTAAGCACCTTCTAAACACCATTTTGCATCGTCTCATTCTCTTTAAAGTCACTTTAAGCACCTTCTAAACCTCATTTTGCATCGTCTCATTCTCTTTAAAGTCACTTTAAGCACCTTCTAAACCTCATTTTGCATCGTATCATTCTCTTTAAAGTCACCTTAAGCACCTTCTAAACACCATTTTGCATCGTCTCATTCTCTTTAAAGTCACCTTAAGCACCTTCTAAACACCATTTTGCATCGTCTCATTCTCTTTAAAGTCACTTTAAGCACCTTCTAAACCTCATTTTGCATCGTATCATTCTCTTTAAAGTCACCTTAAGCACCTTCTAAACACCATTTTGCATCGTCTCATTCTCTTTAAAGTCACTTTAAGCACCTTCTAAACCTCATTTTGCATCGTCTCATTCTCTTTAAAGTCACTTTAAGCACCTTCTAAACCCCATTTGCATCGTATCATTCTCTTTAAAGTCACCTTAAGCACCTTCTAAACACCATTTAGCATCGTCTCATTCTCTTTAAAGTCACTTTAAGCACCTTCTAAACCTCATTTTGCATCGTCTCATTCTCTTTAAAGTCACCTTAAGCACCTTCTAAACACCATTTTGCATCGTCTCATTCTCTTTAAAGTCACTTTAAGCACCTTCTAAACACCATTTTGCATCGTCTCATTCTCTTTAAAGTCACTTTAAGCACCTTCTAAACCTCATTTTGCATCGTCTCATTCTCTTTAAAGTCACTTTAAGCACCTTCTAAACCTCATTTTGCATCGTCTCATTCTCTTTAAAGTCACCTTAAGCACCTTCTAAACCTCATTTTGCATCGTCTCATTCTCTTTAAATCACCTTAAGCACCTTCTAAACACATTTTGCATCGTCTCATTCTCTTTAAAGTCACCTTAAGCACCTTCTAAACCTCATTTTGCATCGTCTCATTCTCTTTAAAGTCACTTTAAGCACCTTCTAAACCTCATTTTGCATCGTCTCATTCTCTTTAAAGTCACCTTAAGCACCTTCTAAACACCATTTTGCATCGTCTCATTCTCTTTAAAGTCACCTTAAGCACCTTCTAAACCTCATTTTGCATCGTCTCATTCTCTTTAAAGTCACCTTAAGCACCTTCTAAACACCATTTTGCATCGTCTCATTCTCTTTAAAAGTCACCTTAAGCACCTTCTAAAACACCATTTTGCATCGTCTCATTCTCTTTAAAGTCACTTTAAGCACCTTCTAAACCTCATTTTGCATCGTATCATTCTCTTTAAAGTCACCTTAAGCACCTTCTAAACACCATTTTGCATCGTCTCATTCTCTTTAAAGTCACCTTAAGCACCTTCTAAACACCATTTTGCATCGTCTCATTCTCTTTAAAGTCACTTTAAGCACCTTCTAAACCTCATTTTGCATCGTCTCATTCTCTTTAAAGTCACCTTAAGCACCTTCTAAACACCATTTTGCATCGTCTCATTCTCTTTAAAGTCACTTTAAGCACCTTCTAAACCTCATTTTGCATCGTCTCATTCTCTTTAAAGTCACCTTAAGCACCTTCTAAACACCATTTTGCATCGTCTCATTCTCTTTAAAGTCACCTTAAGCACCTTCTAAACACCATTTTGCATCGTCTCATTCTCTTTAAAGTCACTTTAAGAACCTTCTAAACCTCATTTTGCATCGTATCATTCTCTTTAAAGTCACCTTAAGCACCTTCTAAACACCATTTTGCATCGTCTCATTCTCTTAAAGTCACCTTAAGCACCTTCTAAACCTCATTTTGCATCGTCTCATTCTCTTTAAAGTCACCTTAAGCACCTTCTAAACACCATTTTGCATCGTCTCATTCTCTTTAAAGTCACCTTAAGCACCTTCTAAACACCATTTTGCATCGTCCTCATTCTCTTTAAAGTCACTTTAAGCACCTTCTAAACCTCATTTTGCATCGTATCATTCTCTTTAAAGTCACCTTAAGCACCTTCTAAACACCATTTTGCATCGTCTCATTCTCTTTAAAGTCACCTTAAGCACCTTCTAAACACCATTTTGCATCGTCTCATTCTCTTTAAAGTCACCTTAAGCACCTTCTAAACCTCATTTTGCATCGTCTCATTCTCTTTAAAGTCACCTTAAGCACCTTCTAAACACCATTTTGCATCGTATCATTCTCTTAAAGTCACCTTAAGCACCTTCTAAACACCATTTTGCATCGTCTCATTCTCTTTAAAGTCACCTTAAGCACCTTCTAAACACCATTTTGCATCGTCTCATTCTCTTTAAAGTCACTTTAAGCACCTTCTAAACCTCATTTTGCATCGTCTCATTCTCTTTAAAGTCACCTTAAGCACCTTCTAAAACACCATTTTGCATCGTCTCATTCTCTTTAAAGTCACTTTAAGCACCTTCTAAACCTCATTTTGCATCGTCTCATTCTCTTTAAAGTCACCTTAAGCACCTTCTAAACACCATTTTGCATCGTCTCATTCTCTTTAAAGTCACCTTAAGCACCTTCTAAACACCATTTTGCATCGTCTCATTCTCTTTAAAGTCACTTTAAGAACCTTCTAAACCTCATTTTGCATCGTATCATTCTCTTTAAAGTCACCTTAAGCACCTTCTAAACACCATTTTGCATCGTCTCATTCTCTTTAAAGTCACCTTAAGCACCTTCTAAACCTCATTTTGCATCGTCTCATTCTCTTTAAAGTCACCTTAAGCACCTTCTAAACACCATTTTGCATCGTCTCATTCTCTTAAAGTCACCTTAAGCACCTTCTAAACACCATTTTGCATCGTCTCATTCTCTTTAAAGTCACTTTAAGCACCTTCTAAACCTCATTTTGCATCGTATCATTCTCTTTAAAGTCACCTTAAGCACCTTCTAAACACCATTTTGCATCGTCTCATTCTCTTTAAAGTCACCTTAAGCACCTTCTAAACACCATTTTGCATCGTCTCATTCTCTTTAAAGTCACTTTAAGCACCTTCTAAACCTCATTTTGCATCGTCTCATTCTCTTTAAAGTCACCTTAAGCACCTTCTAAACACCATTTTGCATCGTCTCATTCTCTTTAAAGTCACTTTAAGCACCTTCTAAACCTCATTTTGCATCGTCTCATTCTCTTTAAAGTCACCTTAAGCACCTTCTAAACACCATTTTTGCATCGTCTCATTCTCTTTAAAGTCACCTTAAGCACCTTCTAAACACCATTTTGCATCGTCTCATTCTCTTTAAAGTCACTTTAAGAACCTTCTAAACCTCATTTTGCATCGTATCATTCTCTTTAAAGTCACCTTAAGCACCTTCTAAACACCATTTTGCATCGTCTCATTCTCTTTAAAGTCACCTTAAGCACCTTCTAAACACCATTTGCATCGTCTCATTCTCTTAAAGTCACTTTAAGCACCTTCTAAACCTCATTTTGCATCGTCTCATTCTCTTTAAAGTCACCTTAAGCACCTTCTAAACACCATTTTGCATCGTCTCATTCTCTTTAAAGTCACTTTAAGCACCTTCTAAACCTCATTTTGCATCGTCTCATTCTCTTTAAAGTCACCTTAAGCACCTTCTAAACACCATTTTGCATCGTCTCATTCTCTTTAAAATCACCTTAAGCACCTTCTAAACCTCATTTTGCATCGTCTCATTCTCTTTAAAGTCACCTTAAGCACCTTCTAAACACCATTTTGCATCGTCTCATTCTCTTTAAAGTCACTTTAAGCACCTTCTAAACCTCATTTTGCATCGTATCATTCTCTTTAAAGTCACCTTAAGCACCTTCTAAACACCATTTTGCATCGTCTCATTCTCTTTAAAGTCACTTTAAGCACCTTCTAAACCTCATTTTGCATCGTCTCATTCTCTTTAAAGTCACTTTAAGCACCTTCTAAACCCCATTTTGCATCGTATCATTCTCTTTAAAGTCACCTTAAGCACCTTCTAAACACCATTTTGCATCGTCTCATTCTCTTTAAAGTCACTTTAAGCACCTTCTAAACCTCATTTTGCATCGTCTCATTCTCTTTAAAGTCACCTTAAGCACCTTCTAAACACCATTTTGCATCGTCTCATTCTCTTTAAAGTCACTTTAAGCACCTTCTAAACACCATTTTGCATCGTCTCATTCTCTTTAAAGTCACTTTAAGCACCTTCTAAACCTCATTTTGATCGTCTCATTCTCTTTAAAGTCACATTAAGCACCTTCTAAACCTAATTTTGCATCGTCTCATTCTCTTTAAAGTCACCTTAAGCACCTTCTAAACCTCATTTTGCATCGTCTCATTCTCTTTAAAGTCACCTTAAGCACCTTCTAAACACCATTTTGCATCGTCTCATTCTCTTTAAAGTCACCTTAAGCACCTTCTAAACCTCATTTTGCATCGTCTCATTCTCTTTAAAGTCACTTTAAGCACCTTCTAAACCTCATTTTGCATCGTCTCATTCTCTTTAAAGTCACCTTAAGCACCTTCTAAACACCATTTTGCATCGTCTCATTCTCTTTAAAGTCACCTTAAGCACCTTCTAAACCTCATTTTGCATCGTATCATTCTCTTTAAAGTCACCTTAAGCACCTTCTAAACACCATTTTGCATCGTCTCATTCTCTTTAAAGTCACCTTAAGCACCTTCTAAACACCATTTTGCATCGTCTCATTCTCTTTAAAGTCACTTTAAGCACCTTCTAAACCTCATTTTGCATCGTATCATTCTCTTTAAAGTCACCTTAAGCACCTTCTAAACACCATTTTGCATCGTCTCATTCTCTTTAAAGTCACCTTAAGCACCTTCTAAACACCATTTTGCATCGTCTCATTCTCTTTAAAGTCACTTTAAGCACCTTCTAAACCTCATTTTGCATCGTCTCATTCTCTTTAAAGTCACCTTAAGCACCTTCTAAACACCATTTTGCATCGTCTCATTCTCTTTAAAGTCACTTTAAGCACCTTCTAAACCTCATTTTGCATCGTCTCATTCTCTTTAAAGTCACCTTAAGCACCTTCTAAACACCATTTTGCATCGTCTCATTCTCTTTAAAGTCACCTTAAGCACCTTCTAAACCTCATTTTGCATCGTCTCATTCTCTTTAAAGTCACCTTAAGCACCTTCTAAACACCATTTTGCATCGTCTCATTCTCTTTAAAGTCACCTTAAGCACCTTCTAAACACCATTTTGCATCGTCTCATTCTCTTTAAAGTCACTTTAAGCACCTTCTAAACCTCATTTTGCATCGTATCATTCTCTTTAAAGTCACCTTAAGCACCTTCTAAACACCATTTTGCATCGTCTCATTCTCTTTAAAGTCACCTTAAGCACCTTCTAAACCCCATTTTGCATCGTATCATTCTCTTTAAAGTCACTTTAAGCACCTTCTAATTCTCATTTTGCATCGTCTCATTCTCTTTAAAGTCACCTTAAGCACCTTCTAAACACCATTTTGCATCGTCTCATTCTCTTTAAAGTCACTTTAAGCACCTTCTAAACCTCATTTTGCATCGTATCATTCTCTTTAAAGTCACCTTAAGCACCTTCTAATCACCATTTTGCATCGTCTCATTCTCTTTAAAGTCACCTTAAGCACCTTCTAAACACCATTTTGCATCGTCTCATTCTCTTTAAAGTCACCTTAAGCACCTTCTAAACACCATTTTGCATCGTCTCATTCTCTTTAAAGTCACCTTAAGCACCTTCTAAACACCATTTTGCATCGTCTCATTCTCTTTAAAGTCACTTTAAGCACCTTCTAAACCTCATTTTGCATCGTCTCATTCTCTTTAAAGTCACCTTAAGCACCTTCTAAACACCATTTTGCATCGTCTCATTCTCTTTAAAGTCACCTTAAGCACCTTCTAAACACCATTTTGCATCGTCTCATTCTCTTTAAAGTCACTTTAAGCACCTTCTAAACCTCATTTTGCATCGTCTCATTCTCTTTAAAGTCACTTTAAGCACCTTCTAAACCTCATTTTGCATCGTATCATTCTCTTTAAAGTCACCTTAAGCACCTTCTAAACACCATTTTGCATCGTCTCATTCTCTTTAAAGTCACCTTAAGCACCTTCTAAACACCATTTTGCATCGTCTCATTCTCTTTAAAGTCACTTTAAGCACCTTCTAAACCTCATTTTGCATCGTATCATTCTCTTTAAAGTCACCTTAAGCACCTTCTAAACACCATTTTGCATCGTCTCATTCTCTTTAAAGTCACCTTAAGCACCTTCTAAACACCATTTTGCATCGTCTCATTCTCTTTAAAGTCACTTTAAGCACCTTCTAAACCTCATTTTGCATCGTCTCATTCTCTTTAAAGTCACCTTAAGCACCTTCTAAACACCATTTTGCATCGTCTCATTCTCTTTAAAGTCACTTTAAGCACCTTCTAAACACCATTTTGCATCGTCTCATTCTCTTTAAAGTCACCTTAAGCACCTTCTAAACACCATTTTGCATCGTCTCATTCTCTTTAAAGTCACCTTAAGCACCTTCTAAACACCATTTTGCATCGTCTCATTCTCTTTAAAGTCACTTTAAGCACCTTCTAAACCTCATTTTGCATCGTCTCATTCTCTTTAAAGTCACTTTAAGCACCTTCTAAACCTCATTTTGCATCGTATCATTCTCTTTAAAGTCACCTTAAGCACCTTCTAAACACCATTTTGCATCGTCTCATTCTCTTTAAAGTCACCTTAAGCACCTTCTAAACACCATTTTGCATCGTCTCATTCTCTTTAAAGTCACTTTAAGCACCTTCTAAACCCCATTTTGCATCGTATCATTCTCTTTAAAGTCACCTTAAGCACCTTCTAAACCTCATTTTGCATCGTCTCATTCTCTTTAAAGTCACTTTAAGCACCTTCTAAACCTCATTTTGCATCGTCTCATTCTCTTTAAAGTCACCTTAAGCACCTTCTAAACACCATTTTGCATCGTCTCATTCTCTTTAAAGTCACTTTAAGCACCTTCTAAACCTCATTTTGCATCGTATCATTCTCTTTAAAGTCACCTTAAGCACCTTCTAAACCTCATTTTGCATCGTCTCATTCTCTTTAAAGTCACCTTAAGCACCTTCTAAACACCATTTTGCATCGTCTCATTCTCTTTAAAGTCACTTTAAGCACCTTCTAAACCTCATTTTGCATCGTCTCATTCTCTTTAAAGTCACCTTAAGCACCTTCTAAACCTCATTTTGCATCGTATCATTCTCTTTAAAGTCACCTTAAGCACCTTCTAAACACCATTTTGCATCGTCTCATTCTCTTTAAAGTCACATTAAGCACCTTCTAAACACCATTTTGCATCGTCTCATTCTCTTTAAAGTCACTTTAAGCACCTTCTAAACCTCATTTTGCATCGTCTCATTCTCTTTAAAGTCACCTTAAGCACCTTCTAAACACCATTTTGCATCGTCTCATTCTCTTTAAAGTCACTTTAAGCACCTTCTAAAGACCATTTTGCATCGTCTCATTCTCTTTAAAGTCACCTTAAGCACCTTCTAAACACCATTTTGCATCGTCTCATTCTCTTAAAGTCACCTTAAGCACCTTCTAAACACCATTTTGCATCGTCTCATTCTCTTTAAAGTCACTTTAAGCACCTTCTAAACCTCATTTTGCATCGTATCATTCTCTTTAAAGTCACCTTAAGCACCTTCTAAACACCATTTTGCATCGTCTCATTCTCTTTAAAGTCACCTTAAGCACCTTCTAAACACCATTTTGCATCGTCTCATTCTCTTTAAAGTCACCTTAAGCACCTTCTAAACACCATTTTGCATCGTCTCATTCTCTTTAAGTCACTTTAAGCACCTTCTAAACCTCATTTTGCATCGTCTCATTCTCTTTAAAGTCACCTTAAGCACCTTCTAAACACCATTTTGCATCGTCTCATTCTCTTTAAAGTCACCTTAAGCACCTTCTAAACACCATTTTGCATCGTCTCATTCTCTTTAAAGTCACTTTAAGCACCTTCTAAACCTCATTTTGCATCGTATCATTCTCTTTAAAGTCACCTTAAGCACCTTCTAAACACCATTTTGCATCGTCTCATTCTCTTTAAAGTCACTTTAAGCACCTTCTAAACCTCATTTTGCATCGTCTCATTCTCTTTAAAGTCACTTTAAGCACCTTCTAAACCTCATTTTGCATCGTATCATTCTCTTTAAAGTCACCTTAAGCACCTTCTAAACACCATTTTGCATCGTCTCATTCTCTTTAAAGTCACCTTAAGCACCTTCTAAACACCATTTTGCATCGTCTCATTCTCTTTAAAGTCACTTTAAGCACCTTCTAAACCTCATTTTGCATCGTATCATTCTCTTTAAAGTCACCTTAAGCACCTTCTAAACACCATTTTGCATCGTCTCATTCTCTTTAAAGTCACCTTAAGCACCTTCTAAACACCATTTTGCATCGTCTCATTCTCTTTAAAGTCACTTTAAGCACCTTCTAAACCTCATTTTGCATCGTATCATTCTCTTTAAAGTCACCTTAAGCACCTTCTAAACACCATTTTGCATCGTCTCATTCTCTTTAAAGTCACCTTAAGCACCTTCTAAACACCATTTTGCATCGTCTCATTCTCTTTAAAGTCACTTTAAGCACCTTCTAAACCTCATTTTGCATCGTATCATTCTCTTTAAAGTCACCTTAAGCACCTTCTAAACACCATTTTGCATCTTCTCATTCTCTTTAAAGTCACCTTAAGCACCTTCTAAACACCATTTTGCATCGTCTCATTCTCTTTAAAGTCACTTTAAGCACC